>NC_057809.1:51183286-51189944 GCF_018294505.1 Triticum aestivum | reverse complement strand
CAGGATGTCTACACGCTCCAGCAAGCGCTCGGCCGTGCCCCGCCGCCGCGTCTGAACACGGCACAAGACCGTGCGGAGCACGCCGAGCGGCAGCGCCGTCTCCTGGTCGCCCAGGAGGACGAGCGGGTCATGGCGGAGTGGCGGCGCCGCCACCCGGAGGACGTCGCCTACGAGCAGTCCTAGTGGGCAAGGCGTCGCGAGGAGGACACACGAAGGCGCCGCGAGGCGCAGTTGGACAGGCGTCGGCGCAAGGCGTTGGCGAACGCGCAGTCCGATCTCGTTGAAGCAGGTGGGCAGTCGTTCTTCATGTCGGATGATGATGGGTGGTTGGACATCTGGCTGGATACCTCGGACGACACCGCCGAGGAGGATGACGATAGTGATGATAGCGACTTAGACTAGTTTTTTTATGCAATCTATCTCGTGTTTTATCGTTTGTCGTTTTTAATTATTATGCAATCTATGTTTCCGATGTAAAATACCTTTGTATTGTTAAAATCTATGCAATCTATCTATTTTCCAATAGCCTAAAATGAGCGCGCGCGCTACTTTTTTGCACGCTGCTAGAGCGGCGCGCGCGCGCTGCATTTTAGCGCGGCTGCTGGAGCGGGCGCAACGCGCCGCGCCAAACCAGCCGATGCACGCGCGGCATATGTGTTTTTTGCTCGCGGTGCGACCGTCGCCTGTTGGAGATGCTCTGATAACATGATTCATCCTACTCCAACAAATGATGCTATCACAAGCTTTGCAAAGAAAGAAACAAGATGTTGTTGAAGCCATGCGTTTGATCTTGGATGTGAAAGAAGCTTTGCAAAATATGAGGGACAATGGGTATGAGTCATTATGCGACCAAGCAAACAACTTCTGTGAGGAACATGGCATTGAGGTGCCAAATATGGATGATCTTGTTGGAGCTATGGGGCAATCTGTTCGCAGCAAGAATAAGGTGACTCGACGTCATTATTTCAAGGTTAGCATATTCAATGTTGCTCTTGATGCAACTCTCACCGAGATGAATCACCGATTCAATGAAGTTAACACCGAGTTAGTGGATTTCATGTCTTGCCTGTTGGGGAACGTAGTAATTTCAAAAAAATTCCTACGCACACGCAAGATCATGGTGATGCATAGCAATGAGAGGGGAGAGTGTGTCCATGTACCCTCGTAGACCGAAAGTGGAAGCGTTAGCACAACGCGGTTGATGTAGTCGTACATCTTCTTGATCGACCGATCAAGTACTGAACGCACGGCACCTCCGAGTTCAGCACACGTTCAGCTCGATGACATCCCTCAAACTCCGATCCAGCTGAGCTTTGAGGGAGACTTCCGTCAGCACAACGGCGTGGTGACGATGATGATGTTCTACCGACGCAGGGCTTCACCTAAGCTCCGCTATGATATTATCGAGGTGGACTATGGTGGAGGGGGGCACCGCACACGGCCAAGAGATCAATTGTTGTGTCCATGGGGTGCCCCCTGGCCACGTATATAAAGGAGTGGAGGAGGGGAGGGGCCGACCCTCTCTATGGCGCGCCCTAGGGGGGTCCTACTCCCACCGGGAGTAGGATTCCCCCTTTCCTAGTAGAACTAGGAGCCCTTCCAAGTAGTAGGAGTAGGAGAGAAGGAAAGGGAAAAGAGAAGAGAAGGAAGGAGGGGGCGCAGCCCTTCCCCCTAGTCCAATTCGTACTAGGCCTTGGGAGGGCGCGCGGCCTGCCTCTCTCTCTTTCCCCTAAAGCCCAATAAGGCCCATACACTCCCCGGCGAATTCCCGTAACTCCCCCGTACTCCGTTAAATACCCGAATCACTCGGAACCTTTCCAATGTCCGAATATAGTCATCCAATATATTGATCTTTACGTCTCGACCATTTCGAGACTCCTCGTCATGTCCCCGATCTCATCTGGGACTCCGAACTACCTTCGATACATCAAAACACATAAACTCATAATATAACCATCATCGAACTTTAAGCGTGCGGACTCTACGGGTTCGAGAACTATGTAGACTTGACCGAGACACGTCTCTGGTCAATAACCAATAGCGGAACCTGGATGCTCATATTGGCTCCTACATATTCTACGAAGATCTTTATCGGTCAAACCGCATAACAACATACGTTGTTCCCTTTGTCATCGGTATGTTACTTGCCCGAGATTCGATCGTCGGTATCTCAATACCTAGTTCAATCTCGTTAATGGCAAGTCTCTTTACTCGTTCCGTAATACATCATCCCGCAACTAACTCATTAGTTGCAATGCTTGCCAGGCTTAAGTGATGTGTATTACCGAGTGGGCCCAGATACCTCTCCGACAATCGGAGTGACAAATCCTAATCTCGAAATACGCCAACCCAACAAGTATCTTCAGAGACACCTGTAGAGCACCTTTATAATCACCCAGTTACGTTGTGATGTTTGGTAGCACACAAAGTGTTCCTCCGGTAAACGGGAGTTGCATAATCTCATAGTCATAGGAACATGTATAACTCATGAAGAAAGCAATAGCAACAAACTAAATGATCAAGTGCTAAGCTAACGGAATGGGTCATGTCAATCACATCATTCTCCTAATGATGTGATCCCGTTAATCAAATGACAACTCTTTGTCTATGGCTAGGAAACATAACCATCTTTGATCAACGAGCTAGTCAAGTAGAGGCATACTAGTGACACTCTGTTTGTCTATGTATTCACACATGTATCACGTTTCCGGTTAATACAATTCTAGCATGAATAATAAACATTTATCATGATATAAGGAAATAAATAATAACTTTATTATTGCCTCTAGGGCATATTTCCTTCAGTCTCCCACTTGCACTAGAGTCAATAATCTAGTTCACATCGCCATGTGATTTAACACCAATAGTTCACATCACCATGTGATTAACACCCATAGTTCACATCGTCATGTGACCAACACCCAAAGGGTTTACTAGAGTCAACAATCTAGTTCACATCGCTATGTGATTAACACCAAAAGAGTACTAAGGTGTGATCATGTTTTGCTTGTGAGAGAAGTTTAGTCTACAGGTCTGTCACATTCAGATCCGTATGTATTTTGCAAATTTCTATGTCAACAATGCTTTGCACGGAGCTACTCTAGCTAATTGCTCCTACTTTCAATATGTATCCAGATTGAGACTTTGAGTCATCTGGATCAGTGTCAAAACTTGCATCACTGTAACCCTTTACGACGAACCTTTTGTCACCTCCATAATCGAGAAACATATCCTTATTCCACTAAGGATAATTTTGACCAATGTCCAGTGATCTACTCCTAGATCACTATTGTATTCCCTTGCCAAATTCAGGGCAGGGTATACAATAGGTCTGGTACACAGCATGGCATACTTTATAGAACATATCGCTGAGGCATATGTGTGACGCCCTCGATTCAATCGTACACTAATCATACACGCAAATGTGTACGATCAAGATCAAGGACTCACGGGAAGATATCACAACACAACTCTAGACACAAATTAAAATAATAAAAGCTTTATATTACAAGCCAGGGGCCTCGAGGGCTCGAATACATAAGCTCGAATACACAAGAGTCAACGGAAGCAACAATATCTGAGTACAGACATAAGTTAGATAAGTTTTTCCTTAAGAAGGCTAGCACAAAAGCAACATAGATCGAAAAGGCAAGGCCTCCTGCCTGGGAGCCTCCTAACTACTCCAAGTCGTCAGCGGTCGTCACGTAGTAGTAGGCACCCTCGGGGTAGCAGTAGTCATCAGTGGTGTCGTCTGGCTCCTGGGATCCGTCATCTGGTCGCAACAATTGGGTATGGGGGAAAAATAAGTAGCAAAGCAACCGTGAGTACTCATCCAAAGTACTCGCAAGACTTACATCAGATCTAAACTAAGTATGCATCTGTATCAAAGGAAAGGGTTGTATCTATGGACTAAACTGCAAAATGCCAGAAGGGAAGGGGAAAGCCTAGCCTATCGAAGACTAACATCTTGTGGAAACCACCATCTTGCAGCAACAGGAGGGAGTAGAGTAGCATAAAGTAAAGTAGTAGTAATGTTATCAACCTTGGCCAGAGATCCTTTCTTGACTCGCTGCGAGAAATCAATCCCAGAGCCATACTATCCATTCATCATATCCATTTCTCATATCCATCCATTTCTCATCACAAGTATCTAGTTCTAGTTGTATAGATCAGGATACAACTCCAAGTGTACGTTACCGTACAACACGCTATCGGTACATGTTTTCTTCCCTGCAGGGGTGCACCAACTTACCCACCACGCTCGATTAACTCTGGCCGGACACACTTTCCTGGGTCATGCCTGGCCTCGGCCAAACAATACGCCGCAACCCGACCTAGACTTAATAGAGAGGTCAGCATGCCGGACCAAACATATGCCCCCAGGGGTCATGGGCCATCTCCCCGGGAACTCCTGCATGTTGCGAACGCGACCGGTGAGCAGACCTAGCTACCTCCTTCAACAAGGCAGGTGCTTATGCAGTCCAACCCGACGCGCGCCGCTCGGTCGCTGACGTCTATTAAGCTTCGGCGGATGTATACGATGCAGAACGCCCATACAATGCCCACGTGATGGTTAGTGCTATCAGGCCAGAGGCCCCTCGGATCAAATATCCAAATCATAGTGGATCAGGAACGCGCGGTAACAAGCAGAGACTCATGATCGATGTGACCCCATCGCCCCATCTCGAGTACTTGCGGCAATGGCTAAGAATGCCCGGCCACACCTCGTAAGTATCTCGCGGGCACCTTCTAGGTCAACCCGACTCCACATCACTCGCTATTAAGCTTGCGCGGGTACCCCTCAAGGTCGACCCGTCTTTAGTAACATGGCTCATTGTAAAGTCATAGTAACCATAATAACTGTGTGTCTAACACCAAGGGGAAACCTGAGGAATCACCCCCGGTGAATCCCACTCGATGTTATCATCAAGGTGAACGCAAGAGGATCCACCCTCGAGGTTCACACTTGAGGGGTTGCACGACAGAGCGGTAACGGAAGTGGTTAAGGAGGAAATCACCCTCGATGACCTCGACCGTATAGCTACACTACAGAGATCTCATCAGGAGTGATGTAAGAGGTTCCACCCTCGGCACTCGATGGTAACTCTGTAGAGTCGTACAACTAGGGGGGTGATGTGCGGTGTCGGGGCCTGGACATCAATCTCGTGATCAAGTCATCGAACATAAAGCGAGGCAACTAGGACAAGGTGGGGTCACTGATGGATCTCTAACCAACCTATACTAAGTAGTTTAGGATAAGTAGGTAAGGTATGAAAGCAGGTAACAACAACAGGCTATGCATCAGAGTAGGATCATACAGAAAGCAGTAGCAGTTCTAATGCAAGCATGAGAGGGAAGAAATGGGCGATATCGGAATGCTCAAGGGGGATTTGCTTGCCTGGTTGCTCTGGCAAGGAGGGGTCGTCGGGGATGTAGTCGTACTCAGTCGCATCAACATCGGTCTCGGGGTCTTCCGGAGAAGAAGAGGGGGGAGAAACAGTAAATACGGGGTAAACCAGCATCACAAAAAAATATAACAAGGCAAAACGCGGTGCCAGGGGTGACCTAACGCAGTACTAGGCGATACTGGCGAAAGGGGAAAACATCCGGGAAAGTTTTCCCGGAGATAGGGATTTTCGGACAAATGAAACGGAGGGGGACGGTTGCAGGTTTGCTATGCTAGGGACGTGTGGCGGACGAACGGGTTGCGTATCCTGGTTCGTCTCGTCGTTCTGAGCAACTTCCATGTAGAAAACATTTTCATCCGACCTATGGTTTATTTTATATTTATTTAAAAATATTTAATTCATTTTTAGGATTTATTTAATTATTTAAATTCAACATTATGCAGAATAGTGTTTGCTGACGTCAGTAGTCAACGTTGACCGTTGACCTGGTCAACCTGATGTGTGGGCCCCGTGGGACCCACCTGTCATTCTCTGCTTAGGTTAACTAGGTTTAGGTTAATTAATTACTAGTTAATTAGTTGTTTAACTTAATTAATCAAATTAATTAAGTTAATTATTCCTTAATTAATTAATTATATTTTTTATTTTTATTTAAAATATGTTCTGGGGCTAGGCCCACCTGTCATTGGCACATATGGCGGGGCCCAACTGTCATAGGCCCCAGGGCATAGCGTGTCGGGCAACGGGCGCTGGGCGCAGCCCGGCTGGGCACCCGCCCAGGTCAACAATGGAGGGATGGGCGCCTGTCATGGGCGCTGCGAGGCGAGCGGCAGGGCTGGAGCCGCAGAGCCGCTACAAGGCAGCACGGCACGGCGAGGCTAGCGTGGGCACCGTAGCGAGGTGGAGGGGATGTAGGCAGCGCCAGGCACGGCTGGGCAGAGGTGGGGCGGCTGCAGCGGCGCCTGGAGCTGCGGGCGTCAGTGGGCGAGGCCATACGGGAGCAGCAGGCGGCAGGCGGGGCGGAGGTGAGGCGGCAGGAGAGCGGGGCAGCGCTGCAGGGGACAGCAACGGTCACGGCGCGACAACGGATGGAGGTGGGGCGCAAGGGGGCGCGACGGACGCTGTTATCGGGAGGACGGCGGTGCGCGGGTACATGCATCGGGTGCGGCCGGGTCGCACGGTGCGAGCGGCGACCGCGGCGGAGTACGAGGGCACAGAGGGGGGAGGAGAGGGGAGGCGCAACCGGTGCG
>NC_057809.1:51166113-51182834 GCF_018294505.1 Triticum aestivum | reverse complement strand
GGTGAGGTGGCGCCGGTGTAGGGGCGCTGCAGGGCGCGGTCGGCGAGGTGGATGGCGCCCCGATCCAGATCGAGATCGAGGGGTGGGGCAGACGAGGGAGGAGGGATCGAGGAGTGGGGATAGTGGGGGGGGTTGTGCGCTAGGGTTCTGGGCGCCAGGGGGGTTAGTAGGGGGGTTGGGCCGGCCTGGTGGGATGGGCCGAAGCCCAAGGGGAGGACAGGGGCTCTCCCACCCCTTCTCCTTTTCTTTCTTTTTTAAAATAAAAAAAGAGAGAGAGGAAATGATTTATTTGAGCATCCAAAGGATTTAGGAAAAATATGGGACTTGGCCCATTAATTCCTCCACATTTTTAGGTATTGCCACAAATAGTTTGGAGGCAAGAGGAATTGCTTAGGAATTTTGGAAATTGGGAATGACATATCTAAAAGCTACTGGAGCACTAATTAATTTCCAGTGGCAATTTGGGAACCCAAAGATTTTGGTTTTAACATGAACAATACTTAGAGAATATTTGTCATATTGTGAACTATTTTGATTGCATGAAAGAAGAAGCAAATATTTGACATGCAATTTGAATTTGAATTTGAATCAGATTTGGACCAGTGGCATTTTGGCATGATGATCATGATGACTTGACCTTTATTAGGGGGAGATTGCTGTAGTGTGATGCTGGGGATGTTACAATATGGAATGACTTTCATTCTCCCTCTATCTTCTGTCGTGGTCGGGTTTTGAGTCTTACTCAACTTCACACCTTGTAACACAGGCAAGAACTCCTTCTTTGACTGTTCCATTTTGAACTACTTCAAAATCTAGTCAAGGTATGTACTCATTGAAAAACTTATCAAGCGTCTTGATCTATCTCTATAGATCTTGATGCTCAATATGTAAGCAGCTTCACCGAGGTCTTTCTTTGAAAAAATCCTTTGAAACATTCCTTTATGCTTTGCAGAATAATTCTACATTATCTCCGATCAACAATATGTCATTCACATATACTTATCAGAAATGATGTAGTGCTCCTACTCACTTTCTTGTAAATACAGGCTTCACCGCAAGTCTGTATAAAACTATATGCTTTGATCAACTTATCAAAGCGTATATTCCAACTCCGAGATGCTTGCACCAGTCCATAGATGGATCGCTGGAGCTTGCATATTTTGTTAGCACCTTTAGGATTGATAAAACCTTCTGGTTGCATCATATACAACTCTTCTTTAATAAATACATTAAGGAATGCAGTTTTGTTTATCCACTTGCCAGATTTCATAAAATGCGGCAATTACTAACATGATTCGAACAGACTTAAGCATAGATACAAGTGAGAAACTCTCATCATAGTCAACACCTTGAGCTTGTCAAAAACCTTTCTGCGACAATTCTAGCTTTGTAGATAGTAACACTACTATCAACATCTGTCTTCCTCTTGAAGATCCATTTAATCTCAATGGCCCACCAATCATCGGGCAAGTTAATCAAAGTCCATACTTTGTTCTTATACATGGATCCCATCTCAGATTTCATGGCCTCAAGCCATTTCGCGGAATCTGGGCTCATCATCGCTTCCTCGTAGTTCGTAGGTTCGCCATGGTCAAGTAACATGACCTCCAGAACAGGATTACCGTACCACTCTGGTGCGGATCTCACTCTGGTTGACCTACGAAGTTCTGCAGTAACTTGATCTGAAGTTTCATGATCATCATCATTAACTTCCTCTCTTGTTGGTGTAGACATCACCGGAACTAATTTCTGTGATGAACTATTTTCTAATTCGGGAGAAGGTACAATTACCTTATCAAGTTCCACTTTCCTCCCACTCACTTCTTTCAAGAGAAACTCCTTCTCTAGAAAGGATCCATTCTCAGCAATGAATATCTTGCCTTCGGATCTGTGATAGAAGGTGTACCAACAGTTTCTTTTGGGTATCCTATGAAGATTTACTTCTCTGATTTGGGTTCGAGCTTATCATGTTGAAACTTTTTCACATAAGCATCGCAGTCCCAAACTTTAAGAAACGACAGCTTAGGATTCTCGCCAAATCACAGTTCATACGGTGTCATCTCCACAGATTTAGATGGTGCCCTATTTAATGTGAATGTAGCTGTCTCTAATGCATAACCCCAAAACGATAGTGGTAGATCGGTAAGAGACATCATAGATCGCACCATATCTAATAAAGTACGGTTATGACGTTCGGACACACCATTACACTGTGGTGTTCCAGGTGGTGTGAGTAGTGAAACTATTTGACATTGTTTTAACTGAAGGACAAACTCTTAACTCAAATATTTTACCTTTGCGATCATATCGTAGAAACTTTTATTTTCTTGTTACGATGATTCTCCACTTCACTCTGAAAATCTTTGAACTTTTCAAATGTTTCAGACTTGTGTTTCATCAAGTAGATATACCCATATCTGCTCAAATGATCTGTGAAGGTCAGAAAATAACGATACTTGCCCGTAACGCCCTCGATGCGGCTATATCTCCCACGTGTCGGAGCACGACTTAGAGGCATAACCGCATTGAAAGCAATGTCGCAAGTGAGGTAATCTTCACAACAACCCGTGTAATACAATAAGGGGAAAGGATACATAGTTGGCTTACACTCACCATGTCACATAAATAGCATAAATATCATTACATTCATCCAAATACACTCAAGGTCCAACTACGGAACCAAAATGAAGATAAACCCCAAATGCAACATAGTCCCCGATCGCCCCAACTGGGCACCACTACTGATCATCTGGGAAAGACACGTAGTATCGTCCTGAGTCCTCATCGAACTCCCACTTGAGCTCAGTCGAATCACCTGGAATGGCATCATCGGCCCCTGCATCTGGTTTGAAGTAATATGTGAGTCACGGGGACTCAACAATCTCACACCCTCGTGATCAAGACTATTTAAGCTTATAGGAAGGGTAAAAGGTATGATGTGGAACTGCAGCAAGCGACTAGAATATATAGTGGCTAACATACACAAATGAGAGCGAGAAGAGAAGGCAAAGGCACGGTCGAAGAACTATGATCAAGAAGTGATCCTAGAACAACCTACGATCATGCATAACTCGAGACCGTGTTCTCTTCCCAGACTCCGCCAAAAAGAGACCATCACAGCCACACACTCAGTTGATTCCTTTTAATTAAGTTAAGGTTTAGGTTTTCTACAACCGGACATTAACAAATTCCCATCTGCCCATAACCGCGGGCACGGCTTTCGAAAGATCAAATCCCTGCAGGGGTGTCCCAACTTAGCCCATCACAAGCTCTCACGGTCAACGAAGGATATTCCTTCTCCCATGACTATCTGATCAGACTCGGCATCCCGATTACAAGACATCACGACAATGGTAAAACAAGTCCAGCAAGACCACCCGCTGTGCCGACAAATCCCGATAGGAGCTGCACATATCTCGTTCTCAGGGCACACCAGATGAACACTACGTACAACTAAAACCAGCCCTCAAGTTTCCCCGAGGTGGCGCTCCAAGTGGCTCTATTTTGGACCAACACTCAGAGGAGCACTGGCCCGAGGGTTTAAATAAAGATGACCCTTGAGTCCGCGGAACCCAAGGGAAAAAGAGGCTAGGAGGCGAATGGTAAAACCAAGGTTGGGCCTTGCTGGAGGAGTTTTATTCAAGGCAAACTCTCAAGGGGATCCCATTATAACTCAACCGTGTAAGGAACGCAAAATCAAGGAACATAACACCGGTATGACGGAAACTAGGGCGGCAAGAGTGGAACAAAACACCAGGCATAAGGCCGAGCCTTCCTCCCTTTACCAAGTATATAGGTGCATTAAAATAGACAAGATCATATAATGATATCCCAACAATAAACAAGTTCCAACAAGGAACAAACTCCAATCTTCACCTGCAACTAGCAAAGCCACTACAAGAAATATGTCAACTTATGACCTTCTGTCAGTGACCCTCGAAGAATTGGTCATAAATTTATGACCATTTTAGACCAATTGGTCAAAAGTTGTTCAGGGGGCTCCAAACCCTAAACCATTGCGACCATTTTGGTCAGAAAGGTCGTAATTTCCTTACACGAAATGGTCACATAGCCAAACAACGGTTTGCTAGGACAAGTGGGTTAGAGGTTTGACATGGCAATATGGAAGGCATGATAAGCAAGTGGTAGGTATCGTAGCATAGGCATAGCAAAAGAGCGAGCATCTAGCAAGCAAAGATAGAAGTGATTTCGAGGGTATGGTCATCTTCCCTGCAAAGTTCTCTGAGTTGAATTGATCCTCGTAAGCATACTCAACGGTTTCCTCGATCACGTACTCGTCTCCCGGCTCTACCCAAAGCAAGAACACAAGCAAAGGGAGACAATCAACCACGTGCAATGCACAAACAACACGATGCAAAACATGTCATGATATGCGGGATGCGGTATGTGATGCATATGCATGATTTGGGAAGGAATGGTTGAACCTGGCCTCAACTTGCAAAACCAAGAGTGCCACTGGAAAGAGGAGTTGATTTCGTTTGAAATCGATATAAAGATCACCGGAATCGGATGCACGGTTTGGAAATGACAAGCAAAACAAATATGACACCGGTCTGCGATTAACAGCACGAGACCATCTAAATGCATCAAGAACAACATGCTATAGCACTCCAACATGGCAACAAAATACATGGCAGGGATCCACTCAAGATGCTTGACAAAGGATGAACACTGAGCTACGGCTAATTCACTCAATAGCAGGTTCAAACAAGCATGGCAAAAGTGCAAAAGATACCAGGTTTCAGACTTAATGAAATTAACAACATGTCAGGAATTTAACATCAGGAAGCAATCTTTAGAGCACGAAAACTACATGCTACAGGAACATATCATGGCAAAGCAAGGCATGGCATGAAGCTACTCAAAGCACAAAAGTCCCTTAGTGACCATGAGCCAAAAGGGATCAAAAAATACAATTGCAAGCATGTGAACATAGCAAAAACATAAACAGATTTAGACTTAGTGAAAAACTGGAGCATGGCAAAACAAATATCAAGTAGGCATGTTTACCAGCTCGATGCACTCCTACGAGGCAAGACATGACAAACTAAGTGTCGGTGTCAAAACCGGCGGATCTCGGGTAGGGGGTCCCGAACTGTGCGTCTAGGCCGGATGGTAACAGGAGGCAAGGGACACGAAGTTTTACCCAGGTTTGGGCCCTCTCGATGGAGGTAAAACCCTACGTCCTGCTTCATTAATATTGATGATATGGGTAGTACAAGAGTAGATCTACCACGAGATCGGAGAGGCTAAACCCTAGAAGCTAGCCTTTGGTATGATTGTTGTTGTGTATGTTGCCCTACGAACTAAAACCCTCCGGTTTATATAGACACCGGAGAGGGTTAGGGTTACACAAAGTCGGTTACAATGGTAGGAGATCTGCATATCCGTATCACCAAGCTTGCCTTCCACGCCAAGGAAAGTCCCTTCCGGACAGGGTACAAAGTCTTCAATCTTGTATCTTCATAGTCCAGGAGTCCAGCTGAAGGTATAGTCCGGCCATCCGGACACCCCCTAATCCAAGACTCCCTCAGTAGCCCCTGAACTAGGCTTCAATGACGACGAGTCCGGCGCGCAGATTGTCTTCGGCATTGCAAGGCGGGTTCCTCCTCCAAGTACTTCATAGAAGATTTTGAACACAAAGATAGTGTCCGGCTCTGCAAAATAAGTTTCCACATATTGCCATAGAGAGAATAATATTTACACAAATCTAATCTGCTGACGTATTCCGTAATGTGACACACCACGGCCAAGCCTTTATCCGAGTCGTTTCATTATCCCACCTCAGTGCGTCATGCGAGGCGGTTTCCTTGGCACGTCTTGTTAAAGCAGAGATCGTGTCCCCTTATTCCGCGATTCTCATCAATACGGGCGTGGGTAACCCAACCGTGCCATTGATTACGTCGCTTGGAGATAAGCGAGTTTTACCAGGCTGGTGGGGACACGTAGTTGCGTCCACCCATATAAGGGGATAAGGATCCACCTTTTCACCTACGCCTTCTTCCTCCCTTGCTTATCCATTCTCGCGCACTCGAGCTCCAGCACCCAAGTCCGCACTCCCCACCTCAACCTTCTCCAGCCATGTCCGGAGCGGGAGGCAAGTGGATGGTCTCCTCCGTCACGGAGGGACACATCAAAAAACTGAGGAAGGCCGGATACTTGTCTAACGATATTGCGTACCGGCTTCCCGAAAAGGGGCAGCTCATCCCCACCCCTAGGCCCCATGAGAGGGTGGTGTTCCTCCCCCATTTCCTTCGTGGACTGGGCTTCCCTCTTCACCCATTTGTCCGGGGGCTCATGTTCTACTATGGCCTGGATTTCCACGATCTGGCCCCGAACTTTGTCCTCAACATCTCGGCGTTTATCGTCGTGTGCGAGGCTTTCCTCCGCATCCGCCCCCATTTCGGTCGATGGCTCAAGACTTTCAATGTCAAGCCGAAGGTGGTGCGCGGCAACCAAGCAGAGTGCGGAGGCGCCATGGTGGGCAAGATGGCCAACGTCTTATGGCTCGAGGGCTCCTTTGTGGAGACCCTGAAGGGGTGGCAATCGGGGTGGTTTTACATCACCGAGCCGCGCGACCCCGAATGGGTCCCAGCCCCCGAGTTTCGATTCGGACCCCCTACGCGGCTCACCTCCTGGAAGGAGACGGGCCTGTCGTGGGGTAAAAAAGGAGAGCTGATCGGACTCCAAACATGCGTCCAAAGCCTGGTGGACAAGAAGCTCAAACTTGTCAACATAGTCCAGGTTATGCTCATCCGCCTGATCCTCCCATGTCAACAACGGGCTTTCAACCTGTGGGAGTTCGACCCGGTGCGGCACCAAACTCTGAGCAGGCTCTTCGACACGACATACGAAGATGCCTGGAAGGTGCTTTTCAAGGGCGCCGAGGCCCCCGCATCCGCTACCGAGGATCGCGGATTCAGTACGCAGCGTCACGCTTATGCGGTAAGCTGTTTTTCCCTTTTACAAGGTATCAATTTTTCATAGTTTGACTCCATGCGGGATCTAAGCTCCCTTACCTTTGACAGGATTGGCAGGTGACATCCGGACAGATCAACTGTTCGGCTCCTTTGCCCGAAGGCCCAGCGGACGCTCGCTTGGCTAAGCTGCTGGTTCCGGCACCCTATGTGGTGCCGGAGAAGAAGGCTGCGAAAAAGGCCACGGGGACTCGAAAGAGTGCTCGGCGCCAGGAGGTGTCCGATCCATCATCCGACGGTTCCGAGGCGCATTCCTCCCATGAAGACGAGGAGGAAGAAGAAGAGACCTCTCCCCCTCCAGCGGGAGGAGAGAAGAAAAGGAAGGCCGCCCTCTCTGGGGAGGCCGGAGGGTCCAAGTAGGGGAAAACCCTTCCTCCGGACTACTCCACCAACGCCGATGACGGCGGAGAGGAGTGGCCGCCCAGGGCCAAGCCCCTGGCAAAATTGTAAGTATCCGGATACTAGAGTAATTCATAGTATTCGTTTAATGCACAACTTTCCCTTATGTCGAATATGTTTATGCAGCCCACCCAAAGACCGGCTCAATGCGTCGTCGAGCGGCTCACTGGACTCGTCGGATGTGAACTCGCTTCCGACGGCTTCCTCCCCCCACCCTACGGACGACACCGAAGTGTTGTCCCAACAGGTTCCAAGCCGGGAGGAGGTCGTCCTGGAGGCGCCGCAAGGCGACCTCCCGGACTCCAGGAGTAAAGGGGATGAAACCCCCCAGGGCTCCAAGTCCGGCTCTAGGCCGGACACCGCTCCGGAACCTTCAAAGGTTTCAGAGTCCAGCGAGGGACCTCCTTCCAAGAGGAGCAAGCCCACCGTGCCGGTGACCCCCGTCCAACCGGAGGCGCTAGACAATCTGTTGGAGGCGCTCCAAGGCGCCTCCATCAATGAGGAGCACCGCACCATTATGAGTGCGGTGGTCCAGAAGGTTCAGTCCGCCAAGAGCGGACTGACTAAAGCTTATACTAGCCTTTTAACAGGCTTTGAGGTAAGTAAAGAATGTGTAAATAATATTACCGCATAGACAGAAGCCCCTGATGCTCTGTTTGGCGTTCGGGAAGAAAAGCCGAATAGAGGATCAAATAAAATTTGCAGGAGGCTAACAAAAAGGAGTCAATATGCGTATGCAGGCTTCTCTGCTTGCGTCCGCCGCACTGACTGCGGAAGTGGACACGCTAAAGCAGAACCTCGAGCGGTCCGAGCAAGAGCTCTGGCGTGCCAAGAAGCAGCTCGAGGACAATGAAGGTAAGAAATACCTTGTTTAAATATATATAAAAAGGTGCAATTGCAAAAAATGACAGGATTATCATGGCTATTGTAGGGGCCACGTCTGAGGTGGCGACCCTTAAGCAAGCGTTGGTCGAGGCCGAGAAGAGGGCGGCCACGGAGCGCACCGAGCGGGAGAAGTATGAGGCCGAGGTTGGCAAGGTACGGCAAGAGCTCCAGGCTCTCATGGAAAAACATGAGAGTTTGGAGCTTGACTCAAATACGCGAGCGTCCGAGCTCGCGGTGGCTATTGAAAATGCCAAGTCTGCCAAGGCCGAATCCCAGAAGACCCTCCAGGAGTTGGATGAGGTGAAGAAGATAGTGGCGGGTAAGGCATTCTTTATGTAAAGCAAACACATAAACGTGAGTTACTTGTTACTTCCCCAAATCCGGAGCTCTCCAGGAGCGTTCGTAGATCTTCCCCGGAGTGTGTCCGATGCCATCACATTCTATCGAGCTGAGGAGGGCAGCTCGACAGAGAAGGTGTTCTGGTCTCAGTATGCAGAGGCTGGACACCCCGTGCCCCTGAGCGACCAGCTGAAGCAACTGGTCGAGCTCCACAAGGCGGCCGAACAGGCCATGAAGGGCCTCATAGTTCGGCTGTGGCCTGGAGGGGCTCTGCCTGGGAGCTATTTTGGGCTGGTGCGGCGGCTGGTGGAGGCCTGTCCAAGGCTCGAAGTCATCAAGCGCTCCGTCTGCATTGAAGGTGCCCGTAGGGCCCTTGCCCGTGCTAAGGTGCACTGGGGCAAGCTGGATGCTGAGAAGCTTGTGAAGGACGGGACACCGCCGGGGAAAGAGCATCGCAAGCCCCAGAATTATTATAAGGATGTTCTGAAGGGTGCCTGCCTTGTGGCGGATGAATGTTCTAGGGATGTAATTTTTGAGTGAAACTTGCTCGTTTTGTCCTGTGCGCTGAAAACTTGTTCATATGCGCTAAGCAATGCTGTTGGAATTTAAAATATTACCTTTTGTGCGGCTGTTTATCAATTCTGAGAGATGGCAAGTCGTCGGCTTGTGCCCCCGTGCCGCTAGTGTTGGGGTGTTCGGGGATAAACATGAGCGCTCTTTTTACCATGTTTGGTCCTTCGAGGGAGGCGCTCAGCCCAATGAACAAGGCAATCAGAGTATAATGCATGAACCCTCTCACTTAGCCATAGAATTCTATAATTTTAAATTTCGGCGAAGCCCCTGGTATTCGGAAGACCGAGTTCGGGGCGCTATCTACGCCTTGGCCGAACAGAGCCGGCTCCTCGCTCTAAGCGGCATAAGTCTTTAGGGACTCGAAAAACCTCTCGAACAGCGACCAGCTCTCGCTTCATCATGACAGTTAGTTTTAGCTTTCTCCACTAAGGTGCTCGACCCAGCTCAACTGGGGCACAATCGCAGTGGTTCTCCTAGTGCTACCTTAGCCGATATAGCGAAATGTAAGGCACCAAAACATAGGAGCCGGGCAAACCCAACTACTGACCCAAGACATGATTCGGAGCCGATGCATATAATGCTATAAGTTCGGGGTGCCGCACTTGTTAAAGTGTCCGGACTTCTCACACCATATTGAGGGGTACTAAAGCCCCTGGCGTATTTTGGTCGTACCAAAGTGTACGGATGCAACATGTCGTTAAGGAACATATATTAAAAAAGAGTAATGAAAAAATAGACAAAAGCTATGCATTGTTTATTAAAGAGGGTTGCGATCAAAGCAAAACGATACAAATAAAGCGATAAGCAAAAGGTTGGACTATTTAACGTGTCCGTTCCAGGGGAAAGCTGCGGAATAGTATGCGAAACAGGTATACTGCTCGTGATAGAGACCACCTGGGAGTTTCGTAATGCGGCGTGGCTTGTCTGCTTCCCTAGTTCATGCATTGTTTGTTCGGCAATTGAACTGCCGAACGGGCCTTCCGAATAGTGGAGTCCTGAAAGTAAGAGAAAATTAAAAAAATCGGCAGCCTCTGGTGCGGTTTAAGCCGTGTTTCGGGCGTACCGTGATGGTGCCCCTCCCCCTGTACCCATGGTATTTCTAGAGCGTAGTTATGTACGCGAAGTACTGGCATCGCATTTTTGCGAGGGCTGGGGTTGGGGCCACATTGCTACGCCTGCTCGGGTCGTGCCAGGCGGTCTTGTTGTAGGTTACTCCGGGCGCGCTTGACGGTGTCCAGTCGTTTAATGGCCGGACTGGAGAACTGCCTGGAGAGGCTGCTTTGTACTTCTGCTGCAAGGGCCGCCGTGTGCTCCTCCGTTCGGAGGGAGCGTTCGGTGTTTCCATTGACCGTAATTACTCCTCGAGGGCCTGGCATTTTGAGCTTAAGGTATGCATAGTGCGGTACCGCATTGAACTTGGCGAATGTGGTTCGCCCGAGCAGTGTGTGATAGCAAATGCGGAATGGGACTGTCGAAGATTAACTCCTTGCTTCGGAAATTATCCGGAGATCCGAAGACCACTTCAAGTGTGACTGAGCCTGTACAGTTGGCCTCTACACCTGGTATTACGCCTTTAAAGGTCGTTTTGGTGGGCTTAATCCTCGAGGGATCTATGCCCATTTTCCGCACTGTATCCTGGTAAAGCAGGTTCAGGCTGCTGCCGCCGTCCATAAGGACTCTAGTGAGATGAAATCCATCAATAATTGGGTCTAGAACCAATGCGGCGAATCCTCCATGACGGATGCTAGTGGGATGGTCCCTTCGATCAAAGGTGATCGGGCAGGAGGACCATGGGTTGAACTTTGGGGCGACTGGCTCTACCGCGGATACGTCCCTTAACGCGCGCTTCCGCTCCCTTTTGGGGACGTGGGTTGCGTATATCATGTTCACCATCCGCACTTGTGGGGTAAAACCCTTCTGTCCATTGTTGTTCGGCGGTCGGGGCTCCTCCTCGTCATTGCTATGTAGCCCCTTGTCTTCATTTTCGGTGTTTAACTTGCCTGCCTGCTTGAACACCCAACAATCCCTGTTGGTGTGATTGGCCGGCTTTTCGGGGGTGCCATGTATCTAGCACAAGCGGTCGAGTATTCGGTCCAAACTGGACGGGGCCCTAGGATTCCTTTTGAATGGCTTTTTCCGCTGACCGGATTTAGAGCCTCTAAATCTGGCATTAACTGTCGTATCCTCAACATTGTCGCCGTTAATGCGGCGCTTCTGCTTGTTGCAGCACGACCTGCCACTACTGTCCCTGGTATCTGAATTACCAGGGCTCTTGGTCATATTGTTGCTACGAGCAAGCCAGCTGTCTTCTCCCGCGCAAAAGCGGGTCATGAGTGTCGTGAGTGCTGCCATAGACTTCGGCTTTTCCTGTCCAAGGTGCCGGATAAGCCACTCGTCACGGATATTGTGCTTGAAGGCTGCTAGGGCCTCAACGTCCGGACAGTCGACTATTTGATTTTTCTTTGTTAGGAACCGTGTCCAAAATTGCCTGGCCGATTCCTCTGGCTGCTGAATTACGTGACTTAGGTCAACGGCGTCTGGGGGTCGCACATAAGTGCCCTGGAAATTGTCGAGGAATGCGGCTTCCAGGTCCTTCCAACAACTGATTGATCCTGTTGGTAAGCTGTTAAGCCAATGCCGAGCTGGTCCTTTAAGCTTGAGTGGGAGGTATTTGATGGCGTGGAAATCATCGCCGCGGGCCATGTGGATATAAAGGAGATAATCCTCGATCCATACCGCAGGATCTGTTGTGCCATCATATGATTCGATATTTACGGGTTTGAAACCCTCGGGGATTTGATGATCCATTATTTCGTCTGTGAAGCATAGTGGGTGTGCGGCGCCTCTGTACTGGGCTATATCACGACGTAGCTCCAATGAGCTTTGTCTACTGTGTTCGGCCCTGCCGAATTTGTGGCCGACGTGACGGTTACCGTCTCGAGCCGTGGGGCGCCCACGCGATCCGTTGATCAATCTTGTTTGCCTTGCCTTGTCCTCCAACATATCTCGTAAGTCCGGCGCATATTCCCGTGCCTTGGTACGGGGTGCGGCTTGAGTGGAGGGCCGAGAGGCCTCTCTGTCGCAGCCACGAGGTGGCCGGTCGGCCGCATCAAGTGCTTCCTCCTCTAATCGGGGTAGCAACCTGCGCTTTGGGTAGCTCTTGGAGGGGC
Organism: Triticum aestivum; assembly: GCF_018294505.1. Taxonomy (NCBI): domain Eukaryota; kingdom Viridiplantae; phylum Streptophyta; class Magnoliopsida; order Poales; family Poaceae; genus Triticum; species Triticum aestivum. Next base: position 51,170,470 of record NC_057809.1, on the reverse strand, counting down.
GTTCGAGTTTATGCTCTTCGGCCGCAAAGACTTTAGTCCATCTGTCGACTAGAAAATCTTGATCAGCTCTAAGCTGTTGCTATTTTTTCTTGAGGCTTCTTGCCGTGGCCATAAGCCTACGTTGAAAACGCTCTTACTCGATGGGATCCTCTGGCACGACGAATTCGTCGTCGTCGAGGCTTGCCTCGTCTTCAGACGGAGGCATATAATTATCATCCTCGACCTCTCTGTCTGCCGCTCTCTCATGAGGGCTGGTTTCTCCATCCTCCTGTGCTAAATCTTGCTGGAGGGGGTTTTCTTCGGCACTTTCCGGAGTATTATTATCTCCCGTGCTGGAATCACCGTATTTGTTTTGGCAGGATTTTGAGCGGCGCCGCTGACGCCGGCGCTTAGGCTGTTTCTTGGGGGGTCATCCTCCGCTGTTCCATCGCCATCTCCTTCTTTTGGGGTGTCCACCATGTATATGTCATATGAAGAGGTGGCTTTCCAGGGCCCGATAGGCGCTGGTTCTTCATCGTCTCCTTCATCGGCGTCCATACCGTCGATGTCTTCGGAGTCGAAGTCGAGCATGTCGGTTAAGTCATTGACAGTGGCTACAAAGTAGGTGGTGGGTGGGCTTTGAAATTCTTCATCGTCCGAATCCCAACCTTGCTGACCGTAGTCCGGCCAGGGCTCTCCTGATAAAGAGAGAGACTTCAGTGTCTTCAGAATATCGCCGAAAGGCGAGTGCTGAAAGATGTCCGTGGCAGGAAACTCCATAATCGGCGCCCAATCGGATTCGATCGGTAGGGGCGCGGAGGGTTCGGAGTTCGGCTCCTTGGAGTCACGAGTCTCGCAGAGTGCGGGGCTGGTGTTTGGCTCAATCGTTGTTGGGATTGCAGCCCCCGAGGCGGCGTCCAACCACCCATCCTCGATCGGCGCAGTTGGCTCTGAATTATGGGTCGAAGCCGATGCGGGTGCGGCCTCCAGGGCACTGTTCGGCGGCAGAGCTAGATGATGCTCGTCGTGACAGTGCGGTGTGCTCGACAGTGCCTCGAATCCGTCGAAGATCAAGTCCCCGCGGATGTCAGCCGTGTAGTTTAAACTTCCAAATCTGACCTGACGGCCAGGGGCATAGCTTTTGATCTGCTCTAGATGGCCAAGTGAATTGGCCCGCGGTGCGAAGCCGTCGAAGACGAAGATCTGTCCGGGGAGGAAGGTCTCACCCTGGACTGCATCGCCATTGATGATCGTAGGAGCCATCAAGCCTGACGGCGACGACACAGAGGAACCCTCAATGAAAGCACCAATGTCGGTGTCAAAACCGGTGGATCTCGGGTAGGGGGCCCCGAACTGTGCGTCTAGGCCGGATGGTAATAGGAGGCAAGGGACACGAAGTTTTACCCAGGTTCGGGCCCTCTCGATGGAGGTAAAATCCTACGCCCTGCTTGATTAATATTGATGATATGGGTAGTACAAGAGTGGATCTACCACGAGATCGGAGAGGCTAAACCCTAGAAGCTAGCCTATGGTATGATTGTTGTTGTGTATGTTGTCCTACGAACTAAAACCCTCTGGTTTATATAGACACCGGAGAGGGTTAGGGTTACACAAAGTCGGTTACAATGGTAGGAGATCTGCATATCCATATCGCCAAGCTTGCCTTCCACGCCAAGGAAAGTCCCTTCCGGACACGGGACAAAGTCTTCAATCTTGTATCTTCATAGTCCAGGAGTCCGGCTGAAGGTATAGTCCGGCCATCCGGACACCCCCTAATCCAGGACTCCCTCACTAAGCATACACCCAGCAAGTAGACATGGCATAGAAGCTAGACATGGCAAGAACAACAACATAGCATGCACGGATCAACTACAACAAGCTCAGCAAAATTGTTAAACATGTTAACAATCTGCCAGGAACATTTTATAGCAAAAGTAGAGCCCGATTGACTCAAGCTAGGATGCTCCATAATTACAAACAAAGACATGGATGGATAGAGCACCACAACATCTACAGAACATCCTTACTGATCATGCTCAAAAGAGGCACGGATCACTTGGTATCAACATGAACACATGTCATAAAAATAATGACAGGGCAATGACTTAGAATATTTCTAAGTCCCTGAAATCAGCAACATTAAGTAAGCTACTTTGCATGCTTGTGCTAGTCACCAAAGAGATCACAAAAATACATAGCATACACCCCTGTAAAGATGGCATGGCATACTTCAAAACTCATGTAGGGCACATCCTCATATGCAGCACACATAAATCATGGCAAAAATGATAAGTGAGCAAATCATGTTAAGGATCTGAAACTAACATCACATAGCCCTCTTCCAACAGCATTTCGGGCATCAAGATGAGCTCAAATGAAAATGATGCAATGAGATGAAATGAAGTACTCATTGAGCCGGACATTTTGATATGCTACACGCACGAATCGGAGCCACGGTGATGAAGTTATGACATGCCAAAATATGTGAAAATTACTGAGAAATTAGGGTTAGAGTCAACCCCAGATCTAGATCCAGATCGGGATCTTGCCGAAGCACTGTAGCGCGCGGAATCTGAGGACGTCCGGAGTTGCTGTTCCTGGCCGGATTTGACGCAGGGAGGGCCGGAGATGGTTGTGGCGGCCGGATCCGGGCGGTGAGGTCGCCGGAGCGGCGCGGGAGGTGGACGGCAGAGGCGGGACAGCTCGGGCGGCACAGGCAGCGAAGGAGCTCGCCGCGGCGGAGCTCGCCGGCGACGGGGTCGGGCGCGGCGGCCGGAGATAGAGGCGGCGGGGCGGCGAGATGAGGCGGGTGGCGCAGCGCGCGTGGGCCGGGAGGGCCAGCGCTGGGCCGCGCGGGCCTGGCAGCGGAGGAGGCCAGCAGTCCACGTGGCAGGCTGCAATTGGCGCGGGCGGCGGCGGCGGGTTCGTCCGACTCGCCCGGACGTGTCCGACGCGGCGGAGGAGTGGGGAGCTAGGGTTAGGGGGTGTTTTGAACCGGAATTTTCAGGGAGGGACCTATTTATAGAGGTAGAGGGAGCTAGGAGGCTTCAAATTGAGCATGGTTTGCGGCCACGCGATCATGATCGAACGGCCTAGGTGATGGAGGAGCCTTAGGTGGGTTTTGGGCCACTTTGGAGGGATGTTGGGATGCAACACACACAAGGCCTTTTCGGTCCCTCGGTTAAACGTTGGAGTATCAAACGAAGTCCAAATGGCACGAAACTTGATAGGCGGTGTTGGGGAACGTAGTAATTTCAAAAAAAATCCTACGCACACGCAAGATCATGGTGATGTATAGCAACAAGAGGGGAGAGTGTGATCTACGTACCCTTGTAGATTGACAACGGAAGCGTTTGGTTGAAGTAGTCGTACGTCTCCACGGCCCGACCGATCAAGCACCGAAACTATGGCACCTCCGAGTTTTAGCACACGTTTAGCTCGATGACGATCCCCGGATTCCGATCCAGCAAAGTGTCGGGGAAGAGTTCCGTCAGCACGACTGTCGGGTGGTAGGTGCGACATATGCCAACGGGTGGCTTATCATTGTGGGAGCCAATAAAACATCACCGGTGCCTGGAAACGGGATAAGGCGTAGACATGCACGCCGGCGGATCTTACCCAGCTTCGGGGCTCTTCGTGGAGATAACACCCCTACTGCTGCTCTGCGGGGTCTCCGCATGGTAACTAAACGAACAAGTGCTACACAACGCTCCTTGAGCTGTTCGGGTGGAAGGAGGAAGAAGGGCACGGCTAGCTCACTTCCTCTCCTTGTATGGTGTCTAAAGACTAGCTTGGGGTCGGAACCCTTTGCATGGGTGCACCGGGGGGTTTATATAGGCCTACCCCCCGGGGGTACAATGGTAATCCGACTGGGCGCGGGGCCCAGCCGTCTGTGACTGTGTCCGCCGGCTTCTACGCCAGCTGCTGGGGCCCGCCGACTGGTGGGTCCCGCCGGCTGCCGGTCCCTGGCCGACAGGCAGGTCCCATTGGTCAGGGCCGGGTCGGCGGCTAGTTACTGTTGCTTCATCTTGATGACACAGGCTTTGTCGGGGTAAGCGTGGCTACAGTGCCGCCGCCTGGCGGGCGATCACTGTAGCCCCACTTCGTCTTGTCTCCTTAATGGGGCGCCTCCTCCGAGGCGTGTGGCTAGCCGGCTAGGGAGAGCCGGCCCTCTCTTGGGCCGACTATCGGTGGTGCGGCCGTCTCCGGGCGCCTCTCTGCCCGAAAGGGCCCACCGCTTTGGGGGCCACGCTGGTGGCCCGTCGTGGATGGCATCAGGGTCGGCATGGCAACAGTGCCGCGCCGGACGGGTCACGGCCACCCGTACGGCGCACTGTGCCAGTCGTGCTCCGGGATTCGGGGGCGGCTAGCTCTACTG
>NC_057809.1:51086244-51165831 GCF_018294505.1 Triticum aestivum | reverse complement strand
CCCTCTCTGCCACTAGGCAGATGCGAGTTTTGAGGGTACGGTCTTGATTTCTTTATGGGAGCCGGCTTCCCAGAGTCGGCCGTCCTATGGCCGGCTACGCGAAGTCGGCCGTCCCATGGCCTTCTTTGTAAGGGCTAAAGTCGGGGTCCCTTCTGGAAGCCGGCCAAGGAAGTGGCCGACTAGGCGAAGGCAGCCCCGTGTCTTGGGTTTCTTGAGAGCCGGACGGGCTCGTAATTTTTTCAGAAGGGCCAGGGGAAGCCGGCTAGGCTACCCGTGGCTATTTACTCCGACAGTAGTCCCCGAAGCTGAGCGAGCTTCGAGGCGGTCAAGGAGGCGAGAAGCTCGGTCAGCTTCCTACCTCAAGGAGCCGGCGTTTGTCGTTGCTGGCCGATTCTCGTGGGGCGCTATTGGTTGACCCGCGCGCTGACCGTGGGCCCCTCGGCGGCCACGTGGTGACAAGGGCCTGCCCGCGCACGCATGCGACGGGACGCCGCCGCAGGCCCGGGCCCGCCACGTCCCTGGCCTCGGGCCGAGCGGTGATCTTCTGTGGCCCAGGGAGACTGCTCGCCTTCCCGTGGCCGTTTCGGCTTGTCCTTAATGCGTAATAATCGCGGGGCGTGGGGGGAGTGGGCACGATCGATCCCCCGATCCCCCACGCCACGCCTCCTCAGCTCCGTCGCAGGAGCCTACAAGTAGGGGGAGGAGGGGGAGATGCGAGGGCTCGCACGCTCCCCCACTCCCCATCCTTCTTCGTCCTCGTCCTCTTTCTGCTTCTTCTTCCTCTCGCGCCCCACGCGGTCTCCCGCCGCAGCGTCTCCACGCCACCATGTCCATGGCGCTGTCGAGCTCGTGGGACGGTTCCAACGTCCACGACGATCACATACGATTCCTCTGCCAGACCCGGCGCTTGCCCGACGCCCGCTTCGTGCAGGTCCGTCTGGCGCAGGAGGCGGAAATCTCGCCCGCGCCGGGGGAAGGCGAGCAGGTCGTCTTGCGCACACATTACCTGCGCGGCTTCGACCTTCCGGCGAGCGACTTCATGCGCGCGTTCCTCGACTTCTATCGCCTCCAGCCGCACCACCTCACGCCCAACGCGGTGGTGTAGCTGTCGACCTTCGTCTCCCTCTGCGAGGGCTTCTTGGTGGTGCCGCCCACGCTGGAGCTCTGGGCGGAGCTCTTCCAGAACAAGCTCGGCACCGTCTCCGCCGGCGTGCCCGCCCCTTGCGGGGCCTTCATCGCCATGAAGAGGTCAGGCGACAGCAACCCCTTCCCGCACATTCCTCTCATCCAATCGGTCAAGCTGTGGCAGAAGTCGTATTTTTACGTGAGGAACGTCACCCCAGAAGGAGACTACGTCAATCTGCCGGCTTACGTAGCCGGCCCGCCGGCTGGGAGGCAGCCGTCCTGGAGCTACCGATCCAGGTCCTTGTCCCCGGCCGGGAACGCCGCCATCGCCCGGCTCTGGGTGATGATCCAGTCGGAGGGCCTGCGTGGTGCCGACCTGGTGGCTGCCTTCGTGGAGCACCGGATCCTCCCTCTCCAACACCGGCCCCACCTGATGTGCCAGATGAGCGGCCGCTTCGACCCATGCCGGCTGAGCACATGGGAGATGCCGCAACCCGAGGTGGCGCTTATGGTGAACTACATCACCAACCTCAAGCTCGCCGGCGAGTGGCAGTACGGCAAGGCGCCGTATTCTCGCGCCAACCCGCCGCCTGTGGTAAGTCTTTCTCTTTATCTTTTTCCTGACATCAGCCGGCTTTAGGACGGCCGGCTTCTGAAAAGTCGAATTCCTCTTAGCAGAACCCCCTTCTCGCGCCGCCAGCTGAGGCGGACGAATGCCAGTACGCCCCCAACCGCGAGGTAGACGACATCGACGACCCGGACTTGGGGGCAGTCGCCATGGAAGATGCCGCCACGGGGGACGTCGCCGAGCCCGTGGGCACAGGGCTCTCCGCCAGTTTCGCCGACTGGCCGGATGACGACGAGGTTGAAGAGGTCCCGCGCCGCCAGCCGACAGCCGATCGCCACGGCCCGAGTTCATCCACCGCGCCGGCTGCTGGGGGCGGCGTACAAAAACGCCGAGCCGCGTTCCCCCTCTTCGGCAGTCGGCCGAAGAAGTCGAAGGCCTCCGCCGCGGCGACGAAGCGAGACGAGGCGGCAGCGAAGGCGGCCCGCTTCCGGAAGCCAGTGAAGCAGCCCCAGGCGGTCTCATCGTAAGTATTCGGTTGCCGGTACGCACGTCTTCTCTGTTGTCTTTTCTGCTTCTGACCCTTCTTCACTTTTCTGAGCAGGGCGCCGCTTTCCCTTGAGCGGGGCCCAGGCGGCTCTGTGGTCGGGCCGGATGTCAGAGCTTCAGGCTCCCGCCGCGTGGACCCCCGTGCCGACCTCATGGAAGCCACGGAGTGAAATGCTCGCGAGGCGCGGGAGGAGAAGGAGGCGGTGGAGCGGGAGGCCGCTCGGGCGGCGAAGGAGCGAGCGGATGCGGTTGCCAAGGCCCAGGCGGAGCGGGCGACCAAGGAGGCGGAGGCGGAGGGTACGCGCAGCCAGCCTCCGCTGCTCACCATCCCCCTCCGCACTGTGGCCCCGGACATCCCGCTGCCCCAGGCGAAGGAGATCACTCAAGATCAGCCCCCGAGGCAAAGGGAGGAGCTCTTCGAGGTCTTCGCCGAGAGGACGCCGCCGGCCGCGTCAGCCGGAGCGGGCCAAGGCGGCCAGTCGTCGGCGGCGCCAGAGAAGCCGGCCGGGGGCGCACCCGAGGCCAGAGCCGGCCTTGAGATCCAGCCAACGACGCGCCGACGCGCAGGAAGAGACGCCGCCCGGCCGGAAACGCGCCAAGCTGCGGGCGCCGGCCAGTCGGCGGAAGCCTTGGAGGCGGTCAGCTCTGCCACGTCCGGGTGGACTCCCAGCGAAGGGACTGGCGAGCTGAACGTGGCGGCCCAAGGGGTTCGGAGCCGGTTGCAGGCTTAGGCCGCCCTCCTGGAGCAATACACTCAGGAGTTCTTGATGACGCGGGCCGCCATCCGGGTAAGTTTTTTGCTTTTTGACCGTTCTGGTCTTCTGATTTCTTCCGTGGGGGCGCGTCAGCGCACCCACTGGGTGTAGGCCCCGAGATCCGGGCCGACTGTAGAGCAGTCGGGTCGGATCTTTCTTGACGACCATTCTGACCCTTCTTCTGCCTGAACCTCAGGATTATCACAACTCTCGCGCTGCCGCCTTCAACTCCCAGGCCCAGGTGCTGGGTCGGAAGACCGATGAGCTAGCCGACAGCCGAAGTAAGTACTTGTTTTTGTCTGTTTCCTGTGGGGGCGCGTCAGCGCACCCACTGGGTGTAGTCCCCGAGATTCGGGCCGACTGCTGAGCAGTCGGGTCGGATCTTTTCTCGACGACCTTTCTCTTACTGGTTTCTTTCTCTTTGTCTTTCGTTCTTGCAGGAGCCAACGCCGATCTGAGAAAAGAACTTGGCGAGGCGCAGGCCGCCCTCCGTACCAAGGACGCGGAGTACGCCGCCTTGGTCCAAGAGCGCGACCGCCTGGCCAAGAAGTTGGCCGACCAGTAGGAGAGCCACAAGGCGGCCCTTCAGAAGGCGCAGGACGCCGAGGCCGTCATGAAGGCGGAGCTCGATATCGAGGCGGCGAGCTGGGCCGAGACGCGTCGGGCGCTGGAAGATGACTACGGCCGCATCGAAGATCTGATCGATGGTAAGCCGCCTTTCCCGCCCTTCATTCGCCTGTTGGCCGCTTGGAGTTTCGTTCTGACTTTTGCTGCCCGTTCTTCTTGTGCAGACTATTTTCCCGGCTATTCCGTCCTCGCCGCCCAAGCCATCGAGGCTCACCGCGAGGTGCGTCGTCAGGCGGGAGTTAGGATTGCGCCGGATGCAAACCGGACGTTGGAGGAGCAGCTCATTGCCGTCCAAGCGCAGCTGCAGCCGGCCCACCGGATGCTCCGTCGTCTTCAACGCGCCGGAGCGCAGGTGCTGGCCGCCCTCTGGCCCGGCGAAGCGATCCCCCGCACACCAAGCCGGACCGCCGACTAGCTGGAGGTCGCAGTCGGCCGCTTCGAGGCTTGGAAGGCGTCGGCGGCCCGTCTTGGAGCTGGGAGGGCGCTGGAGTTTGTTCGCGCCTGGTATCCAGGGCTAAGCCTGGACCAACTGCGCACCTGGCGGCTGGAAGCCGATGCGGAGCTGGAAGAAGTGCGTCTGGCCATCGCCCAACGTGCCTCGACCATCGCCGAGTGCACCGACACCAGCGTCTTCGCGCAAGAAATCAACGATGATGGCGTCGCCCAGCCAAAGGAGTGGTTCGGGCTGAACCCGGCGGTGGGCGAGGACTCGGCTGAGGAGATCGCCTCCAGCGACGAGGGCGAGGACGACGAGGAGGTGGAAGGTGAAGACGTCGAGCCGGCTAGTGGAACAACCGGCCGACCTCAAGCTGACCATGCCTCCAGCAGCGAGCCGCGCGGAAGCGCGCCCTCTGCAGGAGGCAGTGACCAAGCCGAAGTTCGCCAGCCGGCCGCTCCTTCAGCCGGTGCGACCATCTCCACCGCCCAGCCTAGCTCGTCAGCCGCCCCGTCGGCTTGATCTGCCGTCTTTGTTATTCCTGCTTTTGTCTTATGAACAATTTTAAGTTCCACAATTCCACCCACTGGGGGTGTATCAAACTGTGTTGGATGCCGGCCTCTCTGGAGGTCTTTTGTGTAAATATCATTACGTGCATGTTCAGTTTCCATTCGATTGCACTTCTCGTCCTTAGGCTTTTTCCCTTTGCCGCCTTCCCTTGCTGGGGAGGCAAGTACTTGAGCTTTCTTGGATTTGAAGTGAAGTGAATGGAAACCGTCCGGCCGGCTACTCTGGTAGTCGGTCGGCGGGTAAGCGGCAAACCGGCTTTTGTTATATAAGTCTGTTGGTCCCTAGCCCTTTTTTGTGTGCGCATCCTTTCCGGCTTATGGCTCTTGCCAGCCGGACAGTCGGTTCTTCCAACTACGATTTTTGGCAAGAGCCGAGCCTGGGTGCCAACACACTACTTGTCTGACCGCGGGTAGGACTCCTAATATAACTCTAGCCGGCCAGTCCCCGGGCCGGCTCGTCGGACCCGGTGCCGGACGAAATAAATGAATAACAAGACGAGATCATACGCATGATAATTTTCATTCATAAATAAAAGATGGCAGTCCCCGAGCCGTCCTCGGGGGGCCTGTTGTCTCGAACTTTAGTACAAAAGTTAGCACGGTACATACTGCATTTCAACTGTAAAATCTTCGGAGGAGGTTGGCGTTCCATGGCCGTTCCGACTCCTTGCCGGAGTCGTCTCTCTTGCGTGCCTTGGGCTTCTGCGCGTTGATGAGGTAGTAGGCGTCGTTGCCGAGAGCTCGGCTGATGACGAAGGGGCCCTCCCAAGGGGCCGCGAGCTTGTGCTGGCCGGCTGTTCTCTGGATCAGCCGCAGCACAAGGTCGCCCTCTTGGAAGGTTCTTGGCCTGACCTTCCGACTATGGTAGCGGCGCAGACCCTGCTGGTAGATGGCAGACCGGCTGAGGGCTAACAACCGGCCTTCTTCCAGCAGGTCGACACCGTCTTCTCGTGCTTCCCTGGCCTCCGCCTCCGTGTACATGGTTACCCGAGGCGAGTCGAATTCGATGTCGGTTAGGATGACCGCCTCGGCACCGTACACGAGGAAGAAAGGGGTGTAGCCGGTTGACTTGTTTGGGGTAGTGCGTAGACTCCTGAGTACAGCCGGCAGCTCATCGAGCCAGCAGCCGGCTGAACGCTCTAGTGGTACGACCAGGCGAGGTTTGATGCCGGAGAGGTTGAGGCTGTTAGCTCGCTCAACCTGGCCGTTTGACTGGGGGTGGGCAACGGACGCAAGGTCCAGTCGGATGCCTTGTGTCGGGCAGAATCGTGCCAAGGCTCCCTTGGCAAAATTCGTGCCATTGTCGGTGATGATGCTGTGTGGCATGCCGTACCGAGTTGTTATGTCGGTGATGAAAGTCACCGCAGTCGGCCCATTCAACTTCTTGATCGGCTTTGCTTCGATCCACTTGGTGAATTTGTCCACGGCGACGAGCAAATGTGTCATGCCGCCGCGCGCCGTCTTTAATGGGCCCACCATATCCAGTCCCCACACGGCGAAGGGCCAGGTGAGGGGAATGGTCTTGAGTGCCGAAGCCGGCATGTGCTGTTTGGAGCTGAAAAGTTGGCAGCCTTTGCAACGTTTGACTAATTCTTTAGCGTCATCCAAAGCAGTCGGCCAGAAAAAGCCATGGCAGAAAGCTTTGGCGACGAGCGATCTTGAAGCCGCGTGGTGGCCACATTCTCCTTGGTGAATATCTCTGAGGATTGCAACGCCTTTCTCTTGCTCGACGCACCGCTGGAGGACTCTGGTGACACTGCGCTTGACAAGTTCTCTGTTCATGATTGTGTATGCGCCGGCTCGATGTTGGACTTGTCTCGCCTCTATTTCGTCAGCCGGCAGCTCTTGATTTACTAGGAAATTGAGGATGGTCTGAGCCCACGATGGAGCCGTAACCTCTCCCACTGCCAATGTGGCTAGTGCCACCAGGGCGGGCGGGCTGGGTGATGAAGTGCTGGAGTCGGCGGCCGGCTGGGGCAGTCCCCGGGCCGGCTACCGCAGTCCCCGAGCCGGGTGGGGCAGTCCCCGGGCCGGCTACTGCAGTGCCCGAGCCGGGTTCGTCTGCTTGGTTCTTCGAGCCGGGCCCGGCCCCATCGGGGTCAGCCGGCACGAAGATGGAGTCGGATTCTGGGGATGGCTTGATAGATGGCTTGAGGATGCGTTGTAGAGCGACGCCGGTTGGTATTGCTTGTCGAGCGGAACCTATGCGAGCCAGTGCGTCAGCTGGCTCGTTGTCGGCTCGCGGTACGTGGAGGAACTCGCACTCTTCAAAATATCCGCTGAGTTGCTGAACCAGGAAGCAGTAGCTCGCCATGTTTGCGTCCTTGGCGTCCCAGTCACCAGATGACTGCTGGACCACCAAGTCCGAATCTCCGTAACATAGGATCCGGCGGATGCCGAGTTCCTTGGCAAGCCGGAGCCCGTGTATGAGGGCCTCGTACTCAGCTACATTGTTGGAGGCGGCGAAGTGGATCTGCAGTGTGTATCTGAGCTTGTCACCCTTTGGCGAGGTAAGGACGACGCCGGCTCCCAAGCCGGTGCGCATCTTGGATCTGTCAAAGTGCATGCGCCAATGGGTGGAGTCGGGAGCCGGTGGCAGGTACTGGGTCTCGGCCCAGTCGACGAGGAAGTCGGCCAGTGCTTGGGACTTGATGGCGGTGCGGGGCTGGTAGAAGATCGTGTAAGGGGCCAGCTCGATGGCCCATTTCAACGGCGACGGCATTGTCCGTCGCTCGACCAATATGCCTCGACCACCCCCGGCCGGATGCATCCCGGCTGCCTATGATCTCGGCCAGCGGGGCGGTGCATACGACCGTGATGGGATGCTCTTGGAAGTAGGGCTTCAGCTTCTTGGCGGTAAAATACACGCCAAAACACATCTTCTGGTAGTGCGGGTAGTTCTGCTTTGAGGCGGACAGCACCTCGCTCAAATAGTACACCGGCCGCTGGACCGGCTGAGCCCGGCCGTCTTCCGGGCACTGGACTACGATGAAGGTGCTGACCACCCGGCTGGTTGCAGCAATGTAAAGGAGCATGGGCTCTTTCTCAGTCGGCGCCGCCAAGACAGGCGGCGTGGCCAGCATCTTCTTCAGCTCGTGAAAGGCCTGGTCGGCCTGGTCGTTCCATTCAAAATGAGTGCTCTTCTTCATGAGGCGGTAGAGGGGGAGAGCTTTCTCTCCAAGCCGGCTGATGAAGCGGTTCAAGGACGCCAAGCATCCGGTGAACTTCTGGATTTCTCGCAGTTTGGTGGGGATCGCCGTTCTCTCAATGCCTTTGATTTTTACTGGGTTGCACTCGATGCCGCGTTCGGAGACCAGGAAGCCTAGGAGCTGGCCGGCTGGCACTCCGAACACGCATTTCTCGGGGTTGAGCTTGATTCGGAAGCGGCGCAGGTTCTCAAATGTTTCTTTCAGATCTTCCAGCAAGGTGCCGCGCCTCTCCGTCTTCACTACGATATCATCCACATAGACGTGGGCGTTTCTGCCGAGCTGCTTGAGGAGACACTTCTGCATGCAACGCTGAAAAGTGGCACCGGCATTCCTCAAGCCGAATGTTATGCTAGGTAGCAGAAGGCTCCGAACGGCGTGATGAAGGCGGTCTTCAGGCGGTCGGCCGGGTCTAGCTTTATCTGATGATATCCTGAATAGGCATCCAAAAAACTCAATAGCTCGCATCCGGCTGTGGAGTCTATCACTTGGTCAATCCTTGGCAGGGCGAATGGATCTTTTGGGCAAGCTTTGTTGAGGCTGGTGTAATCTATACACATGCGCCACTTGTTATTCTTCTTCAGCACGAGGACCGGGTTGGCAAGCCACTCTGGAAAGAAAACTTCCATGATGAAGCCAGCTGCCAGAAGCCGGGCTATCTCCTCTCCCACAATCCTTCTCTTTTCTTCTGACAGTCGGCGGAGCGGCTGCTTGACCGGCTTGGCGTCTTCTCGGACGTGTAGTTTGTGCTCGGCGAAATCCTTCGGCACACCCGGCATGTCCTTGGGGGACCATGCGAAGATGTCCCGATTCTCACGGAGGAAATCGGTGAGCTTGCTTTCCTATTTGCTGTTTAGGTTTGCCCCGATGACGGCAAACCTCTCGGGGTGCTTGGGGTCAAGGGGTATCTTCTTGGTTTCCTTGGCCGGCTGGAAAGATCCTTGGGCATCATGCTCCTTGGAGTCGGGGGGCAGGGTCGGCTGCTTGCCGGCCATGGCCACGACTCGGTTCAGCACCTTCTTCTCTTCGGCGATTACAAGGGACTCGGCCAGCCGGCTGCTGGCGGCGGCGCACTCGTACGACTTCTTGTAATCGCCGGCCACGGTGATGACGCCCTTGGAGCTTGGTATCTTCATCGTCAGGTACGCATAGTGGGGAACCGCCATGAACTTGGCCAAGGCGGGTCGGCCCAGCAATGCGTGGTAGGGGCTCTCTAGATCCACCACTTCAAACCAGATCGCCTCTCGACGGAAATGCTCCTTGTCTCCAAAGAGTACGTCGATCTTGATCTTGCCAATGGGGGCGCAGGACAGGCCGGGGACGATGCCATGGAACACCGTCCGAGTCGGCGTGAGCTGCTTTGGCTTGACATTTAACTTCTCCAGGGTATCACGGTACAAGATGTTGATGCTGCTCCCGCCGTCTATCAGAACGCGGGAGAAACGCGCGGCGCGTCTGTCCATTGCGAGCGTGGCCTCCAGGACCAAAGCATAAGAGCCGGGAGACGGCATCACCTCTTGGTGGTCGGCCCGGCTCCAGCTAATGGGTTTCTCGGACCAATGCATGTGTCCGGCTGGACTGGCAGCGACTACGCTGACTTCTTGGTGCTCATGGCGCTTGGCGCGTCGGTCTTCGGGCTGGCTCGTGAAGACGATGTAAGTTGCCTGCTCGTCGGGGAATTCGTCATGCACGGCTCCGACTGCGGGCCGAGCGGCCGCAGGCGGCGGAGCCGGAGGCGGCGGGCCGCCGGGAGGAGGCGGCGCGAGCCCTTCACCCTTGGCGATCCGGTTGAGCCAATTGCACTTCCGGGTTGTGTGGTTAGACGGCTTCGCGCCGCTATGGAACTTGCATGGGGCGTCAAGGGTTTGCTCGTAGGAGAAGGCCGGCTGCCAAGCCGGCCGGCTGCCCTTGGTCTTCTTGGGTGCGGGCCGCTCCTCAGGCGGCGTGTCTTCGACCGTGGCCACCTGCCGGCTGTCGGGAGGCGGCGCAGGGCCTTTGCGCTTGTGATCGTTCGGGTGTGGGCGTCGGCCGGAGTCCCCGGCCGGCGTCTTGGGCGCCGGGTTAAGCACTTTTCCGGTTGCGTCTACCCGGAGCTCGGTCTTCATCGAAGAATCGGCGGTGGCGTATTTGTCTGCTATGTCCAGAAGCTCGTCGAGGGTAGTCGGCTCGTCGCAGAGGAGCTTGTGCTTGAGGAGGGTACCTTCTCGGCACCCGGCAGTGAAGTACTCGATGGCCTGCACCTCGTGCACGCCTTCGCAAGAGTTGCGGAGCTCGGCCCAACGGGTGAGGTAGTCGCGAGTGGACTCGGTTGGGCCCTGTATGCACAGGGAGAGCTGCCTGGGCTTGGGAGCCCGCTTGTAAGTGCTGGTGAAGTTGCGAATGAAGGCTTCGGTGAAATCCAGCCAGCTGTTGATGCTGAGAGGCTTGAGGCTGTTGAGCCAGGTTCGCGCCTTGCCCTGCAGCATCAGGGGCACATACTTCACGGCAACGCGCCGGTTGCCGTTAGCTATGCTGACGGCCGTAGAGTAGTCGATCAGCCAATCTTCCGGCTTCACAGAGCCGTTGTATTTAGGCGTGTCTCTTGGGAGTGAGAACCCTTTGGGGAAAGGCTCGTCGCGAATGCGGGGGCCAAAACAAGGCGGGCCGACATCGTCTTCTTCTTCTAGCGCCAGGGATCGCGCTAGGCGGTCGATCCGATGGCGTGCGTCGCTTTCGCCGACTCCCTCGCGGCGACCTAGTCGGCCGCTGAGAGTCGGATGCGCCACTGGTGGCGGGGTGGGATATCTCTCTCCGCGAGGTCGAGGCGGAGGCGGGTTGCCTTGCCACTCCGTGGCTCGGGGGCGACCGTCTGCATCTCGCTCGATGGTGATGTGAGTTCGGCCCCGGCTGGGAGCCGGTTCTCTCTCGCGCCGTGCGCGGGCGTTCCTTGCAGTCAGCGTTCGGGACGTCGCACCTTGATCTCGGCGCGGGGGAGGGCTTCCCGCACGGGCATCGGCCTCGTGCCGCTGCGCAGCCGCGTCAATCAACTGCTGGATGCGCCGGGCCATGTGGGGGAGGTCTTCGGCCTCCAAGCCGTCCAACTCGTCTACGGCCGCCTGGGCGGCGCGCAGGTTCTCGAGCCGGGTGGCATAGACGGGGCGGTCGACTCCCAGTGTGTCGGCGATGACGGCGCCGCGTTGCCTGACGACGCCGGCCCGGCTAGGCCCAGTCGGAGTCGGCGTGCCGAAGGCGGCGCGGTCATCTTCGCGCTGGTAAGCCTCGGAGAGGCGTCTCATGGAAGCCAGCCTCCGGCCCTCCGCGATGAGGGCGAGGCGGCGTGCCTCCAGAGCTTCGTCGTCGGCGTCGGCCGGCAGGGGGACGGACAAGTCGTGGACCGCCGCGCGCGGGGCGTCGTGGGCGCTCTCGTTGGCCGGGCTGCCGTGGCCGATAACCATCACCTCGGTGGTAACAGTATCGCGGCCGCAGGCCTCAGGGAGCGGGTCGTTGTAGATCGCGAAGTTGGTGAGGAAGGTGTCATAGGTAGCCGTGTCGGAGTCGACAGGCATCGGGTCGGTGGAGCCAACCGACTCCAGGTCCGCAGCAAGCTCGCTGGAGACATGGAGCTCGCCGAAGAGGCAGGCGAGGCGGTCGGTGCCCGCATCGGAGGCGAGCTCGTCGGAGATGCGGGTTTCGTCGAGGAGATTGGCGAGGTCGCTCGCCGCGCAGATGCTGGTGACGCCTTGCAGCGCGTCGTGGCAAGCACCATCGGGCGTGCCGGGCTGGCTACGCTCGCGAGGGAGGAACAGGGTTCCCGTCCAGAACAAGTCTCCGGACGACGGTGCACCTGGCCCCACGGTGGGCGCCAAATGTCGGGTGGTAGGTGCGACATATGCCAACGGGTGGCTTATCATTGTGGGAG
Source organism: Triticum aestivum (assembly GCF_018294505.1). NCBI lineage: Eukaryota > Viridiplantae > Streptophyta > Magnoliopsida > Poales > Poaceae > Triticum > Triticum aestivum. The sequence goes on along the minus strand of NC_057809.1, from coordinate 51,154,101 downwards.
CCAATAAAACATCGCCGGTGCCTGGAAACGGGATAAGGCATAGACATGCACGCCGGCGGATCTTACCCAGCTTCGGGGCTCTCCGTGGAGATAACACCCCTACTGCTGCTCTGCGGGGTCTCCGCATGGTAACTAAACGAACAAGTGCTACACAACGCTCCTTGAGCTGTTCGGGTGGAAGGAGGAAGAAGGGCACGGCTAGCTCACTTCCTCTCCTTGTATGGTGTCTAAATACTAGCTTGGGGTCGGAACCCTTTGCATGGGTGCACCGGGGGGTTTATATAGGCCTACCCCCCGGGGGTACAATGGTAATCCGACTGGGCGCGGGGCCCAGCCGTCTGTGACTGTGTCCGCCGGCTTCTACGCCGGCTGCTGGGGCCCGCCGACTGGTGGGTCCCGCCGGCTGCCGGCCCCTGGCCGACAGGCAGGTCCCATTGGTCAGGGCCGGGTCGGCGGCTAGTTACTGTTGCTTCATCTTGATGACACAGGCTTTGTCGAGGTAAGCGTGGCTACAGTGCTGCCGCCTGGCGGGCGATCACTATAGCCCCACTTCGTCTTGTCTCCTTAATGGGGCGCCTCCTCTGAGGCGTGTGGCTAGCCGGCTAGGGAGAGCCGGCCCTCTCTTGGGCCGACTATCGGTGGTGCGGCCGTCTCCGGGCGCCTCTCTGCCCGAAAGGGCCCACCGCTTTGGGGGCCACGCTGGTGGCCCGTCGTGGATGGCGTCAGGGTCGGCATGGCAACAGTGCCGCGCCGGACGGGTCACGGCCACCCGTACGGCGCACTGTGTCAGTCGTGCTCCGGGATTCGGGGGCGGCTAGCTCTACTGTAGCCACGCCCCCCCTCTCTGCCACTAGGCAGATGCGAGTTTCGAGGGTACGGTCTTGATTTCTTTATGGGAGCCAGCTTCCCGGAGTTGGCCGTCCTATGGCCGGCTACGCGAAGTCGGCCGTCCCATGGCCTTCTTTGTAAGGGCTAAAGTCGGGGCCCCTTCTGGAAGCCGGCCAAGGCAGTGGCCGACTAGGGGAAGACGGCCCCGTGTCTTGGGTTTCTTGAGAGCCGGACGGGCTCGTAATTTTTTCAGAAGGGCCAGGAGAAGCCGGCTAGGCTACCCGTGGCTATTTACTCCGACAACGACGGCGTGGTGACGATCTTGATGTACTACTGTCGCAGGGCTTCGCCTAAGCACCGCTACAATATTATCGAGGACTATGGTGGCAGGGGGCGCCGCACACGGCTAAGATTATGATCACGTGGATCAACTTGTCTATCTCTGGGGTGCCCCTGCCTCCGTATATAAAGGTTCAAGAGGGGGAGGCCGGCCGGCCACCATAGGGCGCGCCAGGAGCAGTCCTACTCCCTCCGGGAGTAGGACTTCTCCCCCAATCCTAGTTGGAATAGGATTCGTGAGGTGGAAAAAGAGAGAGAGAGAGAAGGAGGGGGCGTCGGCCCCCTCTCTCCTTGTCCTATTCGGACTAGGGGGGAGGGGCACGCGGCCCTAGCCCTGGCCGCCTCTCCTCTTCTTCCACTAAGGCCCATTAAGGCCCATTTAGCTCCCGGGGGGTTCCGGTAACCTCCCAGTACTCCGGTAAAATCCCGATTTCACCCGGAACACTTCCGATATCCAAACATAGGCTTCCAATATATCAATATTTATGTCTCGACCATTTAGAGACTCCTCGTCATGTCCGTGATCACATCCGGGACTCCGAACAACCTTCGGTACATCAAAACGTATAAACTCATAATATAACTGTCATTGAAACCTTAAGCGTGCGGACCCTACGGGTTTGAGAACAATGTAGACATGACCGAGACATGTCTCCGGTCAATAACCAATAGCGGGACCTGGACGCCCATATTGGCTCCTACATATTCTACGAAGATCTTTATCGGTCAGACCGCATAACAATATACGTTGTTCCCTTTGTCATCGGTATGTTACTTGCCCGAGATTCGATCGTCGGTATCCAATACCTAGTTCAATCTCGTTGCCGGCAAGTCTCTTTACTCGTTCCGTAATACATCATCCTGCAACTAACTCATTAGTTGCAATGCTTGCAAGTCTTAAGTGATGTGCATTACTGAGAGGGCCCAGAGATACCTCTCCGATGATCGGAGTGACAAATCCTAGTCTCGAAATACGTCAACCCAACATGTACCTTTGGAGACACCTGTAGAGGACCTTTATAATCACCCAGTTACATTGTGACGTTTGGTTGCACACAAAGTGTTCCTCTGGCACACGGGAGTTACATAATCTCATAGTTATAGGAACATGTATGAGTCATGAAGAAAGCAATAGCAACATACTAAATGATCGGGTGCTAAGCTAATGGAATGGGTCATGTCAATCAGATCATTCAACTAATGATGTGATCCCGTTAATCAAATAACAACTCTTTGTGAATGGTTAGGAAACATAACCATCTTTGATTAACGAGCTAGTCAAGTAGAGGCATACTAGTGACACTCTGTTTGTCTATGTATTCACACATGTATTATGTTTCCGGTTAATACAATTCTAGCATGAATAATAAACTTTTATCATGATATAAGGAAATAAATAATAACTTTATTATTGCCTCTAGGGCATATTTCCTTCAGTCTCCCACTTGCACTAGAGTCAATAATCTAGATTACACAGTAATGATTCTAACACCCATGGAGCTTTGGTGCTGATCATGTTTTGCCCGTGGAAGAGGCTTAGTCAACGGGTCTGCTACATTCAGCTCCGTATGTATCTTGCAAATCTCTATGTCTCCCACCTGGACCAGATCCCGGATGGAATTGAAGCGTCTCTTGATGTGTTTGGTTCTCTTGTGAAATCTGGATTCCTTTGCCAAGGCAATTGCACCAGTATTGTCACAAAAGATTTTCATTGGACCCGATGCACTAGGTATGACACCTAGATCGGATATGAACTCCTTCATCCAGACTCCTTCGTTTGCTGCTTCCGAAGCAGCAATATACTCCGCTTGACATGTAGATCCCGCCACGACCCTTTGTTTAGAACTGCACCAACTGACAGCTCCACCGTTTAATGTAAACACGTATCTGGTTTGCGATTTAGAATCGTCCGGATCAGTGACAAAGCTTGCATCAACATAACCATTTACAATGAGCTCTTTGTCAGCTCCATATACGAGAAACATATCCTTAGTCCTTTTCAGGTATTTCAGGATGTTCTTGACCGTTGTCCAGTGATCCACTCCTGGATTACTTTGGTACCTCCCTGCTAGACTTATAGCAAGGCACACATCAGGTCTGGTACACAGCATTGCATACATGATAGACCCTATGGCTGAAGCATAGGGAACATCTTTCATTTTCTCTCTATCTTCTGCAGTGGTCGGGCATTGAGTCTGACTCAATTTCACACCTTGTAACACAGGCAAGAACCCTTTCTTTGCTTGATCCATTTTGAACTTTTTCAAAATTTTGTCAAGGTATGTGCTTTGTGAAAGTCCAATTAAGCGTCTTGATCTATCTCTATAGATTTTTATGCCTAATATGTAAGCAGCTTCACCGAGGTCTTTCATTGAAAAACTCTTATTCAAGTATCCCTTGATGCTATCCAGAAATTCTATATCATTTCCAATCAGTAATATGTCATCCACATATAATATCAGAAATGCTATAGAGCTCCCACTCACTTTCTTGAAAATACAGGCTTCTCCGAAAGTCTGTATAAAACCAAATGCTTTGATCACACTTTCAAAGCGTTTATTCCAACTCCGAGAGGCTTGCACCAGTCCATAAATGGATCGCTGGAGCTTGCACACTTTGTTAGCTCCCTTTGGATCGACAAAACCCTCCGGTTGCATCATATACAACTCTTCTTCCAGAAATCCATTCAGGAATGCAGTTTTGACATCCATCTGCCAAATTTCATAATCATAAAATGCGGCAATTGCTAACATGATTCGGACAGACTTAAGCATCGCTACGGGTGAGAAGGTCTCATCGTAGTCAACCCCTTGAACTTGTCGAAAACCTTTTGCGACAAGTCGAGCTTTGTAGACAGTAATATTACCGTCAGCGTCAATCTTCTTCTTGAAGATCCATTTATTCTCAATTGCTTGCCGATCATCGGGCAAGTCAACCAAAGTCCATACTTTGTTCTCATACATGGATCCCATCTCAGATTTCATGGCTTCAAGCCATTTTGCGGAATCTGGGCTCACCATCGCTTCTTCATAGTTCATAGGTTCATCATGATTTAGCAGCATGATTTCCAGAACAGGATTACTGTACCACTCTGGCGTGGTTCTCACTCTGGTTGATCTACGAGGTTCAGTAGTATCTTGTCCTGAAGTTTCATGATCATTATCATTAGCTTCCTCACTAATTGGTGTAAGTGTCGCAGAAACAGATTTCTGTGATGTACTACTTTCCAATAATGGAGCAGGTACAGTTACCTCATCAAGTTCTACTTTCCTCCCACTCACATCTTTCGAGAGAAACTCCTTCTCTAGAAAGTTTCCGAATTTAGCAACAAAAGTCTTGCCTTCGGATCTGTGATAGAAGGTGTATCCAATAGTTTCTTTTGGATATCCTATGAAGACACATTTCTCCGATTTGGGTTCGAGCTTATCAAGTTGAAGCTTTTTCACATAAGCATCGTAGCCCCAAACTTTCAGAAACGACAACTTTGGTTTCTTGCCAAACCATAGTTCATAAGGCGTCGTCTCAACGGATTTCGATGGTGCCCTATTTAACGTGAATGCGGCCGTCTCTAAAGCATAACCCCAAAATGATAGCGCTAAATCAGTAAGAGACATCATAGATCGCACCATATCTAGTAAAGTACGATTACGACGTTCGGACACACCATTACGCTGTGGTGTTCCGGGTGGCGTGAGTTGCGAAACTATTCCGCATTGCTTCAAATGTACACAAAACTCGTAACTCAAATATTCTCCTCCACGATCAGATCGTAGAAACTTTATTTTCTTGTTACCATGATTTTCAACTTCACTCTGAAATTCTTTGAACTTTTCAAATGTTTCAGACTTATGTTTCATTAAGTAGATATACCCATATCTGCTTAAGTCATCTGTGAAGGTGAGAAAATAACGATATCCGCCACGAGCCTCAATATTCATCGGACCACATACATCTGTATGTATGATTTCCAACAAATCTGTTGCTCTCTCCATAGTACCGGAGAATGGTGTTTTAGTCATCTTGCCCATGAGGCACGGTTCGCAAGTACCAAGTGATTCATAATCAAGTGGCTCCAAAAGTCCATCAGTATGGAGTTTCTTCATGCGCTTTATACCGATATGACCTAAACGGCAGTGCCACAAATAAGTTGCACCATCATTATCAACTCTGCATCTTTTGGCTTCAACATTATGGATATGTGTATCACTACTATCGAGATTCAATAAGAATAGACCACTCTTCAAGGGTGCATGACCATAAAAGATATTACTCATATAAATAGAACAACCATTATTCTCTGATTTAAATGAATAACCGTCTCGCATTAAACAAGATCCAGATATAATGTTCATGCTCAACGTTGGCACCAAATAACAATTATTTAGGTCTAATACTAATCCCGAAGGTAGATGTAGAGGTAGCGTGCCGACCACGATCACATCGACTTTGGAACCGTTTCCCACGCGCATCGTCACCTCGTCCTTAGCCAATCTTCGCTTAATCCGTAGTCCCTGTTTTGAGTTGCAAATATTAGCAACAGAACCAGTATCAAATACCCAGGTGCTACTGTGAGCATTAGTAAGGTACACATCAATAACATGTATATCACATATACCTTTGTTTACCTTGCCATCCTTCTTATCTGCCAAATACTTGGGGCAGTTCCGCTTCCAGTGACCAGTCTGCTTGAAGTAGAAGCACTCAGTTTCAGGCTTAGGTCCAGACTTGGGTTTCTTCTCTTGAGCAGCAACTTGCTTGTTGTTCTTCTTGAAGTTCCCCTTCTTCTTCCCTTTGCCCTTTTTCTTGAAACTAGTGGTCTTGTTGATCATCAACACTTGATGCTCCTTTTTGATTTCTACCTCCGCAGCCTTTAGCATTGCGAAGAGCTCGGGAATAGTCTTATTCATCCCTTGCATATTATAGTTCATCATGAAGCTCTTGTAGCTTGGTGGCAGTGATTGGAGAATTCTGTCAATGACGCAATCATCTGGAAGATTAACTCCCATCTGAATCAAGTGATTATTATACCCAGACATTTTGAGTATATGCTCACTGACAGAACTGTTCTCCTCCATCTTGCAGCTATAGAACTTACTGGAGACTTCATATCTCTCAATTCGGGCATTTGCTTGAAATATTAACTTCAACTCCTGGAACATCTCATATGCTCCATGATGTTCAAAACGTCGTTGAAGTCCCGATTCTAAGCCGTAAAGCATGGCACACTAAACTATCAAGTAGTCATCAGCTTTGCTCTGCCAGACGTTCATAACATCTGGTGTTGCTCCAGCAGCAGGCCTGGCACCCAGCGGTGCTTCCAGGACGTAATTCTTCTGTGCAGCAATGAGGATAATCCTCGAGTTACGGACCTAGTCCGTGTACTTGCTACCATCATCTTTCAACTTTGCTTTCTCAAGGAACGCATTAAAATTCAACGGAACAACAGCACGGGCCATCTATCTACAATCAAACATACATAAGGAAGATACTATCAGGTACTAAGTTCATGATAAATTTAAGTTCAATTAATCAAATTACTTAAAGAACTCCCACTTAGATAGACATACCTCTAATCCTCTAAGTGATCACGTGACCCAAATCAACTAAACCATGTCCGATCATCACGTGAGATGGAGTAGTTTCATTGGTGAACATCACTATGTTGATCATATCTACTATATGATTCACGCTCGACCTTTCGGTCTCCGTGTTCCGAGGCCATATCTGCATATGCTTGGCTCGTCAAGTATAACCTGAGTATTCCGCGTGTGCAACTGTTTTTCACCCGTTGTATTTGAACATAGAGCCTATCACACCCGATCATCACGTGGTGTCTCAGCACGAAGAACTTTCGCAATGGTGCATACTCAGGGAGAACACTTCTTGATAATTTTAGTGAGAGATCATCTTATAATGCTACCGTCAATCAAAGCAAGATAAGATGCATAGAAGATAAACATCACATGCAATCAATATAAGAGATATGATATGGCCATCATCATCTTGTGCTTGTGATCTCCATCTCCGAAGCACCGTCATGATCACCATCATCACCGGCGCGAGACCTTGATCTCCATCGTAGCATCGTTGTCGTCTCGCCAATCTTATGCTTCCACGACTATCGCTACCGCTTAATGATAAAGTAAATCATTACAGTGCGATTACATTGCATACAATAAAGCGACAACCATATGGCTCCTGCCAGTTGCCGATAACTTGGTTACAAAACATGATCATCTCATACAATAAAATTCAGCATCATGTCTTGACCATATCACATCACAACATGCCCTGCAAAAACAAGTTAGACGTCCTCTACTTTGTTGTTGCAAGTTTTATGTGGCTGCTACGGGCTTAAGCAAGAACCAATCTTACCTACGCATCAAAACCACAACGATAGTTTGTCAAGTTGGTGCTGTTTTAACCTTCGCAAGGACCGGGCGTAGCCACACTCAGTTCAACTAAAGTTGGAGAAACTGTCACCCGCAAGCTACCTATGTGCAAAGCACGTCGGGAGAACCGGTCTCGCGTAAGCGTACGCGTAATGTCGGTCCGGGACGCTTCGTCCAACAATACCGCCGAACCAAAGTATGACATGCTGGTAAGCAGTATGACTTATATCGCCCACAGCTCACTTGTGTTCTACTCGTGCATATAACATCAACACATAAAACCTAGGCTCGGATGGCGCTGTTGGGGAATGTAGTAATTTCAAAAAAATTCCTACGCACACGCAAGATCATGGTGATGTATAGCAACGAGAGGGGAGAGTGTGATCTACGTACCCTTGTAGATCGACAACGGAAGCGTTTGGTTGAAGTAGTCGTACGTCTCCACGGCCCGACCGATCAAGCACCGAAACTATGACACCTCCGAGTTTTAGCACACGTTCAGCTCGATGACGATCCCCGGACTCCGATCCAGCAAAGTGTCGGGGAAGAGTTCCGTCAGCATGACGGCGTGGTGACGATCTTGATGTACTACTGTCGCAGGGCTTCGCCTAAGCACCGCTACAATATTATCGAGGACTATGGTGGCAGGGGGCGCCGCACACGGCTAAGATTATGATCACGTGGATCAACTTGTGTATCTCTGGGGTGCCCCTCCCTCCGTATATAAAGGTTCAAGAGGGGGAGGCCGGCCGGCCACCATAGGGCGCGCCAGGAGGAGTCCTACTCCCTCCGGGACTAGGACTTCTCCCCCAATCCTAGTTGGAATAGGATTCATGAGGTGGAAAAAGAGAGAGAGAGAAGGAGGGGGGCGCCGGCCCCCTCTCTCCTTGTCCTATTCGGACTAGGGGGGAGGGGCGCGCGGCCCTAGCCCTGGCCGCCTCTCCTCTTCTTCCACTAAGGCCCATTAAGGCCCATTTAGCTCCCGGGGGGTTCCGGTAACCTCCCGGTACTTCGGTAAAATCCCGATTTCACCCGGAACACTTCCGATATCCAAACATAGGCTTCCAATATATCAATCTTTATGTCTCGACCATTTCGAGACTCCTCGTCATGTCCGTGATCACATCCGGGACTCCGAACAACCTTTGGTACATCAAAACGTATAAACTCATAATATAACTGTCATCGAAACCTTAAGCGTGCGGACCCTACGGGTTCAAGAACAATGTAGACATGACCGAGACATGTATCCGGTCAATAACCAATAGCGGGACCTGGACGCCCATATTGGCTCCTACATATTCTACGAAGATCTTTATCGGTCAGACCGCATAACAACATACGTTGTTCCCTTTGTCATCGGTATGTTACTTGCCCGAGATTCGATCGTCGGTATCCAATACCTAGTTCAATCTTGTTACCGGCAAGTCTCTTTACTCGTTCTGTAATACATCATCCCGCAACTAACTCATTAGTTGCAATGCTTGAAAGGCTTAAGTGATGTGCATTACTGAGAGGGCCCTGAGATACCTCTCCGACGATCGGAGTGACAAATCCTAATCTCGAAATACGTCAACCCAACATATACCTTTGGAGACACATGTAGAGCACCTTTATAATCACCCAGTTACGTTGTGACGTTTGGTTGCACACAAAGTGTTCCTCTGGCACACGGGAGTTACATAATCTCATAGTTATAGGAACATGTATGAGTCATGAAGAAAGCAATAGTAACATACTAAATGATCGGGTGCTAAGCTAATGGAATGGGTCATGTCAATCAGATCATTCAACTAATGATGTGATCCCGTTAATCAAATAACAACTCTTTGTCAATGGTTTGGAAACATAACCATCTTTGATTAACAAGCTAGTCAAGTAGAGGCATACTAGTAACACTCTGTTTGTCTATGTATTCACACATGTATTATGTTTCCGGTTAATACAATTCTAGCATGAATAATAAACTTTTATCATGATATAAGGAAATAAATAATAACTTTATTATTGCCTCTAGGGCATATTTCCTTCAGGTGGTCTACCGGTAGTAAACCAAGGCCGCATGGCAAGTCTCGGTCCAATCCGAAAACGTTTAAGACCTGCACACGAAAAGAGGTAGAAAGGGACACCGGAGGACATAGGAGCGCCGGAATGCAAAACGCACAACGGGGAAAATGCCCAGATGCATGAGACGAACACGTATGCAAATGCAATGCACATGATGACATGATATGAGATGAATGACAAAGACAAAAGCACACGGAGACAAAAACCCGACAACGAGGAAATAACATTACTTAGTGCCGGAAATGGCAAGAGTTGGAATACAAATAAGGTAGGTTACATCCGGGGTGTTACATTGCCGTGAGCCTTAACACTCATCGGACCGCATACATCAGTATGTATTATTTCCAATAAGTCAGTTGCTCGCTCCATTGTTCCAGAGAACGGAGTCATAGTCATCTTGCCCATGAGGCATGGTTCGCAAGTATCAAGTGATTCCAAAAGTCCATCAGCATGGAGTTTCTTCATGCTCTTTACACCAATATGACCTAAACGGCAGTGCCACAAATAAGTTGCACTATCATTATTAACTTTGCATCTTTTGGTTTCAATATTATGAATATGTGTATCACTACGATCGAGATCCAGTGAACCATTTTCATTGGGTGTGTAACTATATAAGGTTTTATTCATGTAAACAGAACAACAATTTATTCTCTTACTTAAATGAATAATCGTATTGCAATAAACATGATCAAATCATATTCATGCTCAACGCAAACACCAAATAACACTTATTTAGGTTCGACACTAATCCCGAAATTATAGGGAGTGTGTGATGATGATCATATCAATCTTGGAACCACTTCCAACACACATCGTCACTTTACCCTTAACTAGCATATGTTCATTCTGCAACTCCCGTTTCGAGTTACTACTCTTACACTACTAGGGAAAAGCTTATAGGCAGACGCTTACTAGTAGCGCGGGTTTATAACCCTAGCTACTGCTACTTACTAATAGCGCGGGTTTTTACCCCTCGCTACTACTAAGTTGATACTAGTAGCACGGGTTTTTAACCCGTGCTACTACTAAGAGGTCTCTATCGTGCCCTCCCGGGACATGCCATAGTAGTAGCGAGGGGTACAACCCCGCGCTACTACTAAGTTGATAGTAGTAGCGCGGTCTTATACCCCTTGCTACTACTAAGTACGAGGTAGGTGAAATCCCCATATCCTTGGTCGAATCCCTCCTCTCTCCCTCACTTTCCTCCTCTCTCCCTCGTACTCAAGCGGTGGCCGCCGCTGGTACACTCTGATTTCATCCCTTCTCCCTCTCTGAGATCCCTCCGGTGAGAGGTCGCCGGAGCTCCTCGCCGCCGCCAACATGCGGAAGCACGACCTCGGCATACTCCTCCTCGCCGCCTTCACCGTCTTCTTCTCGCTCCAGGTCAGCCCTCCTCCTCCTCCCCCCTCTCCAATTCGATCTGGAACCCTAGCTGACCCATCCCCCTCCTCCTCCGACAGCACGATGGAGACTTCTCGTTCCGGGAGGCCGCCGCGAGGTGCTGCTCCCCACGCACGATGCTAAGATCCAGGCCCTCCAGCTCCCGGCCCATGCCGGGCTGGCCCCCACGAGGCGCGCGTCATGGCCGAGATCTCCCTACTCCCGGCCAACGTGCGCGTCGCCGCCGGCCGTCGACCGAACCATTGACACCACTGACAGCACGCACGGGGTCAAGATTTTTTTTTGGGTTTTTTGAATTAATAGTAGTAGTGCGGGTCACAGACACGCGCTACAGATAGTTTGTAGTGGTAGCGCCGGATGCACCGCGCTACTACTACTACTAGTTAGCTGTAGCGTCGTAGTAGTAGCGCAGGCACCCGCGCTACTACTAGCTTTTAACCCGCGCTACTACTAGGCTTTTTCCTAGTAGTGTTAGCAACTGAACCAGTATCAAATACCAAGGGGTTGCTACGAACACTAGTAAAATACACATCAATAATTTGTATATCAAATATACCTTTGTTCACTTTGCCATCCTTCTTATCCGCGAGATACTTGGGGCAGTTCCGCTTCCAGTGAGCAGTCCCTTTGCAGTAGAAGCACTTAGTCTCAGGCTTAGGACCAGACTTGGGCTTCTTCACTTGAGCAGCAACTTGCTTGCCGTTCTTCTTGAAGTTCCCCTTGTTCCCTTTGCCCTTTTCTTGAAACTAGTGGTCTTGTCTACCATCAACACTTGATATTTTTCTTGATTTCTACCTTCGTCGATTTCAGCATTACGAAGAGCTTGGGAATCGTTTCTGTTATCCCTTGCATATCATAGTTCATCACGAAGTTCTACTAACTTGGTGATGGTGACTAGAGAATTCTGTCAATTACTATCTTATCTGGAAAATTAACTCCCACTTGATTCAAGCGATTGTAGTACCCAGACAATCTGAGCACATGCTCACTGCTTGAGCTATTCTCATCCATCTTTTAGCTATAGAACTTGTTGGAGATTTCATATCTCTCAACTCGGGTATTTGCTTGAAATATTTAACTTCAACTCCTGGAACATCTCATATGGTCCATCACGTTGAAAACGTTTTTGACTTCCCGATCTAAGCCGTTAAGCATGGTGCACTAAACTATCAAGTAGTCGTCATATTGAGCTAGCCAAACGTTCATAATGTCTGCATCTACTGCTGCAATAGGTCTGTCACCTAGCGGTGCATCAAAGACATAATTCTTCTGTGCAGCAATGAGGATAATCCTCCGATCACGGATCCAATCCGCATCATTGCTACTAACATTTTTCAACACAATTTTTCTCTAGGAACACAATAAACTGGGAGCAACATCGCGATCTATTGATCTACAACATAGATATGCTAATACTACCAGGACTAAGTTCATGATAAATTAAATTTCAATTAATCATATTACTTAAGAACTCCCACTTAGACAGACATCCCTCTAATCTTCTATGTTGATCATATCTACTATATGATTCACGCTCAACCTTTCGGTCTCCGTGTTCCGAGGCCATATCTGTTATATGCTAGACTCGTCAAGTTTAACCTGTGTATTCCGCGTGTGCAACTGTTTTGCACCCGTTGTATTTGAACGTAGAGCCTATCACACCCGATCATCACGTGGTGTCTCAGCACGAAGAACTTTCACAACGGTGCATACTCAGGGAGAACACTTATACCTTGATAATTTAGTGAGAGATTATCTTATAAAGCTACCGCCGAACTAAGCAAAATAAGATGTATAAAAGATAAACATCACATGCAATCATATATGTGACATGATATGGCCATCATCATCTTGTGCCTTTGATCTCCATCTCCAAAGCATCGTCATGATCTCCATCATCACCGGCATGACACCATGATCTCCATCTTCTTGATCTATATCAATGTGTCGTCACATGGTCGTGTCGCCAACAATTGATCTTGCAACTATTGCTATCGCATAACGCTAAAGTAAAGCAACTATTTGGCGCTTGCATCTTATGCAATGGAGAGATAACCATAAGGCTTTTGCCAGTTGCCGATAACTTCAACAAAACATGATCATCTCATACAACAACTTATATCTCATCACGTCTTGACCATATCACATCACAACATGCCCTGCAAAAACAAGTTAGACATCCTCTACTTTGTTGTTGCAAGTTTTACATGGCTGCTACGGGCTGAGCAAGAACCGTTCTTACCTACGCATCAAAACCACAATGATAGTTTGTCAAGTTGGTGTTGTTTTAACCTTCGCAAGGACCGGGCGTAGCCACACTCGGTTCAACTAAAGTTGGAGAAACTGACACCCGCCAGCCACCTATGTGCAAAGCACGTCGGTAGAACCAGTCTCGCGTAAGTGTATGCGTAATGTTGGTCCGGACCGCTTCATCCAACAATACCGCCAAACCAAAGTGTGACATGCTGGTAAGCAGTATGACTTATATCGCCCACAACTCACTTGTGTTCTACTCGTGCATATTACATCAAGGCATAAAACCAGGCTCGGATGCCACTATTGGGGAACGTAGTAATTTCAAAAAAATTCCTATGCACATGCAAGATCATGGTGATGCATAGCAACGAGAGGGGAGAGTGTGTCCACGTACAATCGTAGACCGAAAACGGAAGCATTAGCACAATGTGGTTGATGTAGTCGTACGTCTTCACGATCCGACCGATCAAGTACCGAACGCACGGCACCTCCTTCAGCACACATTCAGCTCAATGACGTCCCTCGAACTCCGATCCAGCTGAGCTTTGAGGGAGAGTTCCGTCAGCACGATGGCGTGGTGACGATGATGATGTTCTACCGACACAGGGCTTCGCCTAAGCACCGCTACGATATTATCGAGGTGGACTATGGTGGAGGGGGCACCGCACACGGCTAAGAGATCAAGAGATCAATTGTTGTGTCCATGGGGTGCCTGTTGGGGAACGTTGCAGAAAAGAAAAAATTTCCTACGGTTTCACCAAGATCCATCTATGAGTTCATCTAGCAAGGAGTGATCGGATGCATCTACATACCTTTGTAGATCGCGAGCGGAAGCGTTCAAAGAATGGGGATGAGGTAGTCGAAGACGACGTGATCCAAATCACCGGAGATCCTAGCACCGAACGGACGGCACCTCCGCGTTCAACACACGTACGGTCAGCGTAACATCTCCTTCTTCTTGATCCAGCAAGGGGGAAGAAGAGGTTGAGGAAGATAGCTCCAGCAGCAGCACGACGGCGTGGTGGTGATGGAGCTGCAGTACTCCGTCAGGGCTTCGCCAAGCACTATGGAGGAGGAGGAGGTGTTGGAGAGGGAGAAGGAGGCAACCAAAGGCGTGGATGAAAAGCCCTCCTTCCCCCACTATATATAGGAGGGCCTAGGGGGGTGCCGGCCCTAGGAGATCCAATCTCCTAGGGGGGCGGCGGCCAAGGGAGGTTTCCCTCCCCCCCCCCAAGGCACCTAGGGGTGCCTTCCACTAGTAGGACTCCTCCCCTTTGGAAACCCTAGGCGCATGGGCCCCTTGGGGCTGGTGCCCTTGGCCCACGTAGGCCAAGGCGCACCCCCTACAGCCCATGTGGCCCCCCGGGGTAGGTGGCCCCACCCGGTGGGCCCTCGGGACTCCTCCGGTGGTCCCGGTACAATACCGGTGACCCCGAAACTTATCCCGATGGCCGAAATAGCACTTCCTATATATAATTCTTTACCTCCGGACCATTCCGGAACTCCTCGTGACGTCCGAGATCTCATCCGGGACTCCGGACAACATTCGGGTTACTGCATATACATATCCCTACAACCCTAGCGTCACCGAACCTTAAGTGTGTAGACCCTACGGGTTCGGGAGACATGTAGACATGACCGAGACGACTCTCTGGTCAATAACCAACAGCGGGATCTGGATACCCATGTTGGCTCCCACATACTCCACGATGATCTCATCGGATGAACCACGATGTCGAGGATACAAGCAACCCCGTATACAATTCCCTTTGGCAATCGGTATGTTACTTGCCCGAGATTCGATCGTCGGTATCCCAATACCTCGTTCAATCTCGTTATCGACAAGCCACTTTACTCGTACCGTAATGCATGATCCCATGACCAGACACTTGGTCATCTTGAGCTCATTATGATGATGCATCACCGAGTGGGCCCAGTGATACCTCTTCGTCATACGGAGTGACAAATCCCAGTCTTGATCCGTGTCAACCCAACAGACACTTTCGGAGATACCCGTAGTCTACCTTTATAGTCACCCAGTTACGTTGTGACGTTTGGTATACCCAAAGCACTCCTATGATATCCGGGAGTTACACGATCTCATGGTCTAAGGAAAAGATACTTTGACATTGGAAAAACTCTAGCAAACGAACTATACGATCTTTAAGCTATGTTTAGGATTGGGTCTTGTCCATCACATCATTCTCCTAATGATGTGATCTCGTTATCAATGACATCCAATGTCCATAGTCAGGAAACCATGACTATCTGTTGATCAACGAGCTAGTCAACTAGAGGCTTACTAGGGACATGTTGGTGTCTGTTATTCACACATGTATTACGATTTCTGGATAACACAATTATAGCATGAATAAAGACAATTATCATGAACAAGGAAATATAATAATAATGCTTTTATTATTGCCTCTAGGGCATATTTCCAACAGTCTCCCACTTGCACTAGAGTCAATAATCTAGTTACATCGTGATGAATCGAACACCCATGGAATTTTGGTGTTGATCATGTTTTGCCCTAGGGAGAGGTTTAGTCAACGGATCCGCTACATTCAGGTCTATATGCACTTTACAAATATCTATGTCTCCATCTTGAACATTTTCACGGATGGAGTTGAAGCGATGCTTGATGTGCCTTGTCTTCTTGTGAAACCTGGGCTCCTTGGCAAGTGCAATAGCTCCAGTGTTGTCACAGAAGAGTTTGATTGGCCCCGACGCATTGGGTATGACTCCTAGGTCGGTGATGAACTCCTTCACCCATATTGCTTCATGTGCTGCCTCCGAGGCTGCCATGTACTCCGCTTCACATGTAGATCCCGCCACGACGCTCTGCTTGCAACTGCACCAGCTTACTGCCCCACCATTCAAAATATACATGTATCCGGTCTGTGACTTAGAGTCATCCAGATCTGTGTCGAAGCTAGCGTCGACGTAACCCTTTACGACGAGCTCTTCGTCACCTCCATAAACGAGAAACATTTCCTTAGTCCTTTTCAGGTACTTCAGGATATTCTTGACCGCTGTCCAGTGTTCCTTGCCGGGATTACTTTGGTACCTTCCTACCAAACTTACGGCAAGGTTTACATCAGGTATGGTACACAGCATGGCATACATAATAGAACCTATGGCTGAGGCATAGGGGATGACACTCATCTCTTCTATATCTTCTGCCGTGGTCGGACATTGAGCTGAGCTCAATTTCACACCTTGTAACACAGGTAAGAACCCCTTCTTAGACTGATCCATACTGAACTTCTTCAATATCTTATCAAGGTATGTGCTTTGTGAAAGACCTATGAGGCGTCTCGATCTATCTCTATAGATTTTGATGCCTAATATATAAGCAGCTTCTCCAAGGTCCTTCATTGAAAAACACTTATTCAAGTAGGCCTTAATGCTGTCCAAGAGTTCTATATCATTTCCCATCAAAAGTATGTCATCTACATATAGTATGAGAAATGCTACAGAGCTCCCACTCACTTTCTTGTAAACGCAGGCTTCTCCATAAGTCTGCGTAAACCCAAACGCTTTGATCATCTCATCAAAGCGAATGTTCCAACTCCGAGATGCTTGCACCAGCCCATAAATCGAGCGTTGGAGCTTGCACACCTTGTCAGCATTCTTAGGATCGACAAAACCTTCTGGCTGCATCATATACAATTCTTAATTAAGGAAACCATTAAGGAATGTCGTTTTGACGTCCATTTGCCATATCTCATAATCGTAGAATGCGGCAATTGCTAACATGATTCAGACGGACTTTAGCTTCGCTACCGGTGAGAAAGTCTCATCGTAGTCAACCCCTTGAACTTGTCGATAACCCTTAGCGACAAGTCGAGCTTTATAGATGGTCACATTACCATCCGCGTTTGTCTTCTTCTTAAAGATCCATTTATTTTCTATGGCTCGCCGTTCAACGGGCAAGTCAGTCAAAGTCCATACTTCGTTTTCATACATGGATCCTATCTCGGATTTCATGGCTTCTAGCCATTTGTCGGAATCCGGGCCCGCCATCGCTTCTTTATAGTTCGAAGGTTCACCGTTGTCTAACAACATGATTTCCAAGACAGGGTTGCCGTACCACTCTGGTGCGGAACGTGTCCTTGTGGACCTTCGAATTTCAGTAGGAGCTTGATCAGAAGTATCTTGATCATCATCAATAACTTCCTCTCTAGTCGGTGCAGGCACCTCAGGAACATTTTCTTGAGTTGCGCCTTTTTCCGGTTCAAGAGGTAATACTTCATCAAGTTCTACTTTCCTCCCACTTACTTCTTTCGAGAGAAACTCTTTCTCTAGAAAGTATCCATTCTTGGCAACAAAGATCTTGCCTTCGGATCTGAGGTAGAAGGTATACCCAACAGTTTCTTTAGGGTATCCTATGAAAACGCATTTTTCCGACTTGGGTTCGAGCTTTTCAGGTTGAAGTTTCTTGACATAAGCATCGCATCCCCAAACTTTTAGAAACGACAGCTTAGGTTTCTTCCCAAACCATAATTCAAACGGTGTCGTCTCAACGGGTTTCGATGGAGCCCTATTTAAAGTGAATGTGGCAGTCTCTAAAGCATAGCCCCAAAAAGATAGCGGTAAATCGGTAAGAGACATCATAGATCGCACCATATCTAATAGAGAGCGATTACGACGTTCGGACACACCATTACGCTGAGGTGTTCCAGGCGGCGTGAGTTGTGAAACTATTCCACATTTTCTTAAGTGTGTGCCAAATTAGTGACTCAAGTATTCTCCTCCACGATCTGATCGTAGAAACTTGATTTTCCTGTCACGTTGATTCTCAACCTCACTCTGAAATTCCTTGAACTTTTCAAAGGTTTCAGACTTGTGTTTCATTAAGTAGATATACCCATATCTACTCAAGTCATCAGTGAGGGTGAGAACATAATGATAGCCACCGCGAGCCTCAACACTCATTGGACCGCACACATCAGTATGTATGATTTCCAATAAGTCGGTTGCTCGCTCCATTGTTCCTGAGAACGGAGTCTTGGTCATTTTACCCATGAGGCATGGTTCGCACGTGTCAAATGATTCATAATCAAGAGACTCTAAAAGTCCATCTGCATGGAGCTTCTTCATGCGTTTGACACCTATGTGACCAAGGCGGCAGTGCCACAAGTATGTGGGACTGTCATTATCAACCTTACATCTTTTGGTACTCACACTATGAATATGTGTAGCATTACGCTCGAGATTCATTAAGAATAAACCATTCACCATAGGAGCATGACCATAAAACATATCTCTCATATAAATAGAACAACCATTATTCTTGGATTTAAATGAGTAGCCATCTCGAATTAAACGAGATCCCGATACAATGTTCATGCTCAAAGCTGGCACTAAATAACAATTATTAAGGTTTAAAACTAATACCGAAGGTAAATACAGAGGTAACGTGCCGACGGCGATCACATTGACCTTGGAACCATTCCCGACGCGCATCGTCACCTCGTCCTTCGCCAGTCTCCGCTTATTCCGCAGCCCCTGTTTTGAGTTACAAATGTGAGCAACTGCACCGGTATCAAATACCCAGGAGCTACTACGGGTACTGGTAAGGTACACATCAATTACATGTATATCATATATACCTTTTGTTTTGCCGGTCTTCTTGTCTGCTAAATATTTGGGGCAGTTCCGCTTCCAGTGACCGCTTCCCTTGCAATAAAAGCACTCAGTCTCGGGCTTGGGTCCATTCTTTGGCTTCTTCCCGGCGGCTTGCTTGCCAGGCGCGGCAACTCCCTTGCCGTCCTTCTTGAAGTTCTTTTTTTACCCTTGCCCTTCTTGAACTTAGTGGTTTTATTGACCATCAACACTTGATGTTCCTTCTTGACTTCTACCTCTGCTGATTTCAGCATTGCAAATACCTCAGGAATGGTCTTTTGCATCCCCTGCATATTGAAGTTCATCACAAAGCTCTTGTAGCTTGGTGGAAGCGACTGGAGGATTCTGTCAATGACCGCGTCATCCGGGAGATTAACTCCCAGCTGAGTCAAGCGGTTATGTAACCCAGACATAGTGAGTATGTGCTCACTGACAGAACTATTTTCCTCCATCTTACAGCTGAAGAACTTATCGGAGACTTCATATCTCTCGATCCGGGCATGAGCTTGAAAAACCATTTTCAGCTCTTCGAACATCTCATATGCTCCATGTCTCTCAAAACGCTTTTGGAGCCCCGGCTCTAAGCTGTAAAGCATGCCGCACTGAACGAGGGAGTAGTCATCAGCACGTGTCTGCCAAGCGTTCACAACGTCTTGGTTCTGTGGGATGGGTGGGTCACCTAGCGGTGCTTGTAGGATATAATCTTTCTTGGCAGCTATGAGGATGATCCTCAGGTTCCGGACCCAGTCCGTATAGTTGCTGCCATCGTCTTTCAGCTTGGTTTTCTCTAGGAACGCGTTGAAGTTGAGGACTACGTTGGCCATTTGATCTACAAGACATATTGTAAAGATTTTAGACTAAGTTCATGATAATTAAGTTCATCTAATCAAATTATTCAATGAACTCCCACTTAGATAGACATCCCTCTTCTAGTCATCTAAGTATAACATGATCCGAGTCAACTAGGCCGTGTCCGATCATCACGTGAGACGGACTAGTCAACGTCGGCGAACATCTTCATGTTGATCGTATCTTCTATACGACTCATGCTCGACCTTTCGGTCTTCTGTGTTCCGAGGCCATGTCTATACACATGCTAGGCTCGTCAAGTCAACCTAAGTGTTTGCATGTGTAAATCTGTCTTACACCCGTTGTATGTGAACGTTTGAATCAAACACCCGATCATCACGTGGTGCATTGAAGCAACGAACTGTCGCAACGGTGCACAGTTAGGGGGAACACTTGCTTGAAATTATTATGAGGGATCATCTTATTTACTACCGTCGTTCTAAGTAAACAAGATGCAAAACATGATAAACATCACATGTAATCAAATAATAATAGTGACATGATATGGCCAATATCACATAGCTCCTTTGATCTCCATCTCGGGGCTCTATGATCATCTTGTCACCGGCTTGACACCATGATCTCCATCATCATGATCTCCATCATCGTGTCTCCATGAAGTTGCTCGCCAACTATTACTTCTACTACTATGGCTAACGCGTTTAGCAATAAAGTAAAGTAATTTACATGGCGTTTCTCAATGACACGCAGGTCATACAAAAAAATAAAGACAACTCCTATGGCTCCTGCCGGTTGTCATACTCATTGACATGCAAGTCGTGATTTCTATTACAATAGCATGAACATCTCATACATCACATATATGTCATTCATCATTCATCACAACTTTGGCCATATCATATCACAAAGCACTTGCTGCAAAAACAAGTTAGACGTCCTCTAATTGTTGTTGCAAGTTTTACGTGGCTCAAATAGGGTTCTAGCAAGAACGTTTTCTTACCCTTCATAAGGACCCTTTTCATCGAATCCGCTCCAACTAAAGTAGGAGAGACAGACACCCGCCAGCCACCTTATGCAACTAGTGCATGTTAGTCGGTGGAACCGGTCTCACGTAAGCATACGTGTAAGGTTGGTCCGGGCCGCTTCATCCCACAATACCGCTGAAGCAAGATAAGACTAGTAGCGGCAAGAAAGTTGACAACATCTATGCCCACAACATATTGTGTTCTACTTGCGCAAGAAGAACTACGCATAGACCTAGCTCATGATACCACTGTTGGGGAACGTTGCAGAAAACAAAAATTTTCCTACGGTTTCACCAAGATCCATCTATGAGTTCATCTAGCAACGAGTGATCGGATGCATCTACATACCTTTGTAGATCGCGAGCGGAAGCGTTCAAAGAACGGGGATGAGGTAGTCGAAGACGACGTGATCCAAATCATCGGAGATCCTAGCACCGAACGAACGGCACCTCCGCGTTCAACACACGTACGGTCAGCGTAACGTCTCCTTCTTGATCCAGCAAGGGGGAAGAAGAGGTTGAGGAAGATAGCTCCAGCAGCAGCACGACGACGTGGTGGTGATGGAGCTGCAGTACTCCCTCAGGGCTTCGCCAAGCACTATGGAGGAGGAGGAGGTGTTGGAGAGGGAGAAGGAGGCAACCAAAGGCGTGGATGAAAAGCCCTCCTTCCCCCACTATATATAGGAGGGCCTAGGGGGGCGCCGGCCCTAGGAGATCCAATCTCCTAGGGGGGCGGCGGCCAAGGGAGGTTTCCCTCCCCCCCAAGGCACCTAGGGGTGCCTTCCACTAGTAGGACTCCTCCCCTTTGGAAACCCTAGGCGCATGGGCCCCTTGGGGCTGGTGCCCTTGGCCCACGTAGGCCAAGGCGCACCACCTACAGCCCATGTGGCCCCCCGGGGTAGGTGGCCCCACCCGATGGGCCCCCGGGACCCCTCCGGTGGTCCCGGTACAATACCGGTGACCCCGAAACTTGTCCCGATGGCCAAAATAGCACTTCCTATATATAATTCTTTACCCCCGGACCATTCCGGAACTCCTCGCGACGTCCGGGATCTCATCCGGGACTCCGAACAACATTCAGGTTACTGCATATACATATCCCGACAACCCTAGCGGCACCGAACCTTAAGTGTGTAGACCCTACGGGTTCGGGAGACATGTAGACATGACCGAGACGACTCTCCGGTCAATAACCAACAGCGGGATCTGGATACCCATGTTGGCTCCCACATACTCCACGATGATCTCATCGGATGAACCACGATGTCGAGGATACAAGCAACCCAGTATACAATTCCCTTTGGCAATCGGTATGTTACTTGCCCGAGATTCGATCATCGGTATCCCAATACCTTGTTCAATCTCGTTATTGGCAAGTCACTTTACTCGTACCGTAATGCATGATCTCGTGACCAGACACTTGGTCATCTTGAGCTCATTATGATGATGCATCACCGAGTGGGCCCAGTGATACCTCTCCGTCATACGGAGTGAGAAATCCCAGTCTTGATCCGTGCCAACCCAACAGACACTTTCGGAGATACCCGCAGTCTACCTTTATAGTCACCCAGTTACGTTGTGACGTTTGGTATACCCAAAGCACTCCTACGATATCCGGGAGTTACACGATCTCATGGTCTAAGGAAAAGATACTTTGACATTGGAAAAACTCTAGCAAACGAACTATACGATCTTTAAGCTATGTTTAGGATTGGGTCTTGTCCATCACATCATTCTCCTAATGATGTGATCTCGTTATCAATGACATCCAATGTCCATAGTCAGGAAACCATGACTATCTGTTGATCAACGAACTAGTCAACTAAAGGCTTACTAGGGACATGTTGGTGTCTGTTATTCACACATGTATTATGATTTCCGGATAACACAATTATAGCATCAATAAATACAATTATCATGAACAAGGAAATATAATAATAATGCTTTTATTATTGCCTCTAGGGCATATTTCCAACAGTGCCCCCTGGCTACGTATATAAAGGAGTGGAGGAGGGGAGGAGCCGGCCCTCTCTATGGCGCGCCCTAGGGGAGTCCTACTCCCACCGGGAGTAGGATTTCTCCTTTCCTAGTAGAACTAGAAGAATGCCCATGCGTTGCAACGGGGTCACATTAATTTTAAGAGTTCAATATTAATATTCTCATACATATTAAGTGACATTGGCGACCTTTTTTACCATCAAATCCTCACACACACATACTCTTCCTCCCTCTCCCTCACTCTCTCTCCCCCTCTCCCTCTCTCTCTAACACACACACACATCCATCTTATTGGATACGGGACCATAATCCATCTATTTCACACGCACACGCTAGTGCATAACAATATGGATTATGTGTATTATATTTGCCACCACAACTGAGGGAATTAATTTCATGTAAATCGGCCAGCCACAGCTCCAAGAATACGCGGAGGAGGTGGCTCGGGTCGGCGTCGGCGCCGTCCGGTGCGGGCCACGGGCCCGCTTCCAAGTGCGTCTGCGCGCCGGCCACCCACGCCGGGTCCTTCAAGTGTCGCTTCCACCGCACCAAGTCCCAGAGCCACGGCCACGGCCAGGGCCAAGGAAGCCGCCCTTCTTCGCCCCCTTCACCGGCCGCGGCCAACACGGTGCCGCGGCACCCGGCCTCACCGTCCTCGTCCTCCAGCACCGTCCCGACCCAGTGACGCAGCCCAAGCATCAGCCTCGAGAATCAAGAACGCCCGACAACGGAGAGGGAAGGGAAGATCATATACATGTCATAAGAAAGGGAGTTTATTTACTGCTCCCTTGATGTATTGTTTCCTTTGTTTGGAGATTGATTACCATCCTTGAGTTAAGGTAAGATTAATGTGATTGAGCGATTTTTCCGAAAATCAAATATTTGCTTTATAATTAATGTGATTGAGTGATTTAAGGTAAGATTAATTAATTTAGATTTGATCTTTAGAGATTGTTCGTGATTGATTCTACATTACTAAATAACTTGCGCCGGTATGGAAAGTTCTGATATGTTCAGATTTCTTTCATTGTGTGAGAGGGTGACGCGAAAATAAACCAATGAAATGGGGGGAGGGGACGAAAAAATCTATGAAAAAAACCAGCGAATATGGGAGGAGGTACCAAAAAAACCATGGAAGATGGGACGAAAAAAACCTGGAAGCGAGACTACCAACTGATCCATTAGGAGTAGAGACTAGGAGCCCTTCCAAGTAGTAGGAGTAGGAGAGAAGGAAAGGGAAAAGAGAAGAGAAGGAAGGAGGGGGCGCAACCCTTCCCCCTAGTCCAATTAGGACTAGGCCTTGGGGGGCGCGGCCTGCCTCTCTCTCTTTCCCCTAAAGCCCAATAAGGCCCATACACTCCCCGGCGAATTCCCGTAACTCCCCGGTACTCCGATAAATACCCGAATCACTCGGAACCTTTTCGATGTCCGAATATAGTCGTCCAATATATCGATCTTTACGTCTCGACCATTTCGAGACTCCTCGTCATGTCCCCGATCTCATCCGGGACTCCGAACTACCTTCGGTACATCAAACACATAAACTCATAATATAACCGTCATCGAAGTTTAAGTGTGCGGACCCGACGGGTTCGAGAACTACGTAGACATGACCGAGACACGTCTCTGGTCAATAACCAATAGCGGAACCTGGATGCCCATATTGGCTCCTACATATTCTACGAAGATCTTTATCGGTCAAACCGCATAACAACATACGTTGTTCCCTTTGTCATCGGTATGTTACTTGCCCGAGATTCAATCGTCGGTATCTCAATACCTAGTTCAATCTCGTTATCGGCAAGTCTCTTTACTTGTTCCGTAATACATCATCCCGCAACTAACTCATTAGTTGCAATGCTTGCAAGGCTTAAGTGATGTGTATTACCGAGTGGGCCCAGAGATACCTCTCCGACAATCGAAGTGACAAATCCTAATCTCGAAATACGCCAACCCAACAAGTACCTTCGGAGACACCTGTAGAGCACCTTTATAATCACCCAGTTACGTTGTGATGTTTGGTAGCACACAAAGTGTTCCTCCGGTGAACGGGAGTTGCATAATCTCATAGTCATAGGAACATGTATAGGTCATGAAGAAAGCAATAGTAACAAACTAAACGATCAAGTGCTAAGCTAACAGAATGGGTCAAGTCAATCACATTATTTTCCTAATGATGTGATCCCGTTAATCAAATGACAACTCTTTGTCTATGGCTAGGAAACGTAACCATCTTTGATCAACGAGCTAGTCAAGTAGAGGCATACTAGTGACACTCTGTTTGTCTATATATTCACACATGTATCATGTTTCCGGTTAATATAATTCTAGCATGAATAATAAACATTTATCATGATATAAGGAAATAAATAATAACTTTATTATTGCCTCTAGGGCATATTTCCTTCATTGCCTTACTCCAACAAACAACTTCTCAAAGTTTAATGTTGAAAAACTTATTCGACTTGCTGAAATTTATGCTGAGGATTTTACACAAGTTGAACGGTTGTTGCTAAGAACTCAACTTCCTACATTCCTTACAAATATTAGGAGAAGATGAATTCGATGGATGTTCTGATGTTTCTACCCTTGCTCAGTTGATGGTTCAAACAACAAAACACAGAACTTTCCAATTGGTATATCGCCTCATCGAGTTGACATTGATTCTTCCAGTGGCAACTTCCTCGGTTGAGCGAATATTTTCAGCAATGAAGATCATTAAAACTGATTTGCGCAATAAGATATCAGATGATTGGCTCAATGATTTAATGGTGTGCTATTGTGAGAAACAGATATTCAAAAGTATCCCCGATGATCAAATTATGATACGATTCCAGAAAATGAAAGATCGCAATGGACACTTGCCTCGTGAGTACAATGTGATTTCTTAGAGGTATATCTCAGTTTTACTAGTGTTAGTAGTCACTTATTGATGCTTTATAATGGTGTGCCTTTATATTGCTAATACTTATGCTAATTTGGACAGATGGCTTGCGGTTGGATAATTGGGCATCCATTTCTATATATTGGTTTCTAGTTGTTCTGCAATACCATTAGTAAGAAAGATTACTATCATTGTTGTTGCTTCTCTAGTCCTTCTGTAGTGGTGTGTGAATTGTATTGCTTTCGAATATGAATCTTTGTGGTATGGTCGAACATGTTACTAAATTAGTTCGAACTGATTGCTATTTTGCTAGAAAAGTCTAATATTTGATATTTTTCAAATAATTCCAAAAAATCAGTAAATACTATGTGTGCCCAGCAGTATTCTGGAAAATTCTGAGCTAATTTGGGCTACAAGATTTTGAGATATTGGCTATTTTGCTAAACAGAACAAATTTTTGGTTCAAAATCTCATATTTCAAAAAGTTCTGGCAAATTTTAACCTTCTATGTGCAAAAGAATTAGGAGTTAGTGGCTTTTTTTCCCACATCAGAATTAGGAGTCACCGGCGGCAAGAAGAGTGGAGACCTGCCTATGCGAAACTGCAGCCGTTTGCCGCAGAGAGCGGCGTGTAGGAGCTCCCAGATTTATCATGCCTAAAAATCTGATATCAGACTTTTAGCGTTTCCGTTTGCATTTTCTAGAAAACATGCAATTGAACTTGCATTTTTTTCCACTGAACATAACTTGTCACTTTTTCAAAGTCGACTTAGAAACAGACAACTTAGACTTAGCAAAACCCATAGTTCAGGCGTGGGTTGATTGTTGATTACATCTGTCGGCGATTCAGGAATAGGTCACGTCCACTGTTCTTGCTTCCCAGTTACTCCCTCCATCCGAAATTACTTGTCATAAAAATGGTTAGAAATGGATGTATCTAGAGCTAAATTATGTCTAGATACATTCATTTATTCGACAAGTATTTCCGGACGGAGAGAGTATGTTTTTTCAGGTGTCGGCAGGGTTTGCGATTGGACCCATTCAATTCCCTCGCTATCACGACGTGAGCATTGACCCAGCTCGTTCGTCCGATGGAACAGATCATACTATCATAGTCATAACAACCTGGACTTGGGGCCGGCAGGTTTAAATTAATTAATTCGCTGCAGTCTAAGCGAAGAACGAGAATCGCACGTTAGTATACGGTAGACAGAACCAAACACGGAAGAAATCTGAACAATCGCGGTGACCGTTCGGCGACATGGCACATCACCAAACGCCCCCATCACGTACAGGAGGTTACATCCATATGTCTAGTAGTGCAGGAAAAGTCTGACGGAAGCATGGAAATTTGACTTGACGCTTGTTGGAATTCATGTCCCTGACCGGTATTATCAGTCAAAGGGCCGGTGTACATTTCCTTCCCGCCACGTGGCCACATCTTTAAATAAAACACCAAAAGGGCATCTGATTAATAGTGAGGAGAAGCGAACGCCCCTGCCATATAAGGCTTTGAAGACCGCAATAACCACTCGTGCCTTGAGAAACTTGCAATCTAAAAATCGTTGAAGCAACATCGGCTGAAGCATCACCCCATGCAGAACAGGCTTGCAATTCATCACCACCAACACAAGTAGGTTGGAGAAACCGAGTCAAGCCAAAAAAACAACACAGAAGAAGATGTCGTAGTTCCCACACCAATAGTCAGTCAAAAACTCTTCTCAAAAGACACACGAACTGTCAAGATTTGAAGGGAACCAACAGATCCAGGGACACAAACTTTCGTAGGCCCTTCATCAGCGTCGAATCAAACATCATCGGAGTAGGGAAAGACCGAGAGACCTTATTCCAACACATCATCGTCGCTACACGTCGTCGATGTCACCGGAGAAGGCAAAACCTAATAAGAAAAATAAAACGAGATAGACAGATCCCCACTCCTCTTGCCGCCGGTGAGGCTGTCTGACGGGAAAGAGGAAGGGGGGGGGGGGGGACCGAGGCGTTGGCGGACTTTGTGGCAACGGCAGCGGCTAGGGTTGGGATGCGTCATGCCACATCCTTTTATCCAACCAAGAAATGCAGCGAGGCCTTGAACAGGCATCACCAGCTAGCAAGCATCATGGTTTTTTGGAAAAACCGTGCATAATCAAGTACTCCTAAAGGGATTTCAACAAGTAACAGATGCTACATACATGCTTGAAACAGGCTTTGATATCAATTTATAGATAAAACATGAACCAGAATACATACAATTAGCAAGAACATGTACGAAAGAAAAACAAATACTCCTTCTGGTCCATATTAATTGCCGCAACTTTTGTATAATTTCAATACAAAGTTGTACTAAAACTACATAATTAATATGAATCGGATGGAGTAATACATTGAACATCATAAACATGTCAAAAGAAAAAGAAAAAGAAGGGTACATGATGCCACGAGGATGAGGTGTCAACTGCTAGGCAGACGACGAGAGGATCGACCATCAAAAGACCATCAACCATGCCGCCTAGCAAGTTCTCGTGCCACTGCCAGCCAATGATTCTCATTGTTGGATCCGGGTTGCGCGTCGTAGTTCGCTGTCATGGGTGGTCGACTTCATCAGCACCACAACCCGACTTGGTACGTTCTAGCTGGTCGGTCTTGCGAATAGATGGGGCCGGCAGGGGTGTGGGCAGGGCGACGAGCGGTCCAGCGCTCTTGGCCACACTTAGGAGGATGTTGAGGACGTAAGCCGGCTTCTGGTCAGCCGGGATAAGGGTCGCTGGCATCAGAGCCATACATCTAAAGGCGCATAATCTAATTTGTGATAGATATCTAATTTGTTTCAAAGGCACTCAAACTAAATTGTTCAAGCAACATTTACATGAACATGCAACATACATCTACAAGTAACAATCGATAGTCATAAAATGCAATACCTTCGGTCCTTGTACTACATGTAAATTGCCTGATTTTCTCTTCTCTCAAGCCTAATAGCAACTCTAGCTGATCCACCATAGGTGACCTATTGTCATTGTAACCGTTACTATGATGATCAACACACAAAATGGTTCTCTAGAAAAATCGCAATGTGTCGTGATCACTATATATTATGGAGCTTGTTTCAAAAACTACCTCATATTCTGCAAATATGGTCTAGAGGCAATGTTTGGAGCTTGCTCCAAACCCAACTGCCAGCGTGGGAAGGAAGTTCCATCTTTAAAAGTTCCATTTTTTGTCTCCTTGCGCCACAGTAAGGATTTCAAGCAGCGCGACCTCCCACACACCGGGGGCAAGGGGGGAGACGTGATCGTCGACCACTCGACCATTAAATGGTGCGCCCACTCCCTCGGATTTTTGTGGCGGCCATTCGAATGGTCGCCACATGATATCATATTCTCTTGCTTGCTTGTGAGGCCAGGATGCGGTGAGAAATCCAGAAGGAGGCATGTGAGTAGGCTAGGAGGACGCGCATGAGCAGGCCATGAGGCATGTCAGTAGCGCGGCCACGTTTCTCATCAGAAAACACACTACTTGATGGTTGCCCGCCGCTTGCCGCCTCCCTAGCGCCCCCCTTAAAGGTGTCTTCGTCGGCCTACAAACGGCCAACACCCGCCCCTCTCTCCCTTATGCAATCCCCTCCCTGCCGCTCTCTCGCCCGCCTCCAATACACCACCTCCTCGTCAATGGCCCAACGGAAGGAGCATCCCCTCATCTTTGGGATAAGGAGGAGCAATAGTAAGAGCAGCTAGATGAACTAGCCCCACTTTGGGCCTCGTACGACATTGCCATG
The DNA here is from genome assembly GCF_018294505.1 of Triticum aestivum. Classification (NCBI taxonomy): domain Eukaryota; kingdom Viridiplantae; phylum Streptophyta; class Magnoliopsida; order Poales; family Poaceae; genus Triticum; species Triticum aestivum. The sequence continues at coordinate 51,124,694 of NC_057809.1, read as the reverse complement.
GAGAAAGGTCGAAAGGGGGACACGAAAAGGGAGCGGTGGATTTTGGATCGGCGCCCACCCTATCCCCGCCACCGTCACCGAGGCATGACCGGTGTACAATGAGGCCGTTGTGCCCCATTTCCCGGCCATCGAGGCCAGCAATGCCGTTGTCCGCACATGGTCGGTCTACACTGAAGCCGTAGAGGCCCGTTTCCGCGAGATTGCAACGTCGAATGTCACATTCCCCATTGCCACCGTGGTAGCGGCAAGTAGTTAGTATTGGGCTACACATCAGTTAAATCAGTTAGTTGTTCTATGAATGTAAGTCATAGTGCAATTAATTTTCCAACCCTATTTATAGAATGAAATCGATGTCTCTGAATGTGTTCTATGAATCAAATTTCTTCTAAATCAGGGATATCGGTGGAAAATCAGCACGACAGACAGGTCCTACTTGCACGGAATTTATGCAAGTTCATTTTTTGGAGAATTTCTAACTTTGTCAAAGCCTGTGATCGCCTGCATAGCATTTTGTGGTGATTCAAATTATGCCAACTCTGCTATACTAGTTGCTCTAAGAAAATACTTTCTAGCAACTAGATTTGGATGCTTGGCCATTATTGATACACGTTGATCTGGCCGATAAAGAAAGATAAGGCGTATAGTGAAATCAGGAGACAAATACGTGACTTTTTCATATGGAGACATGGTGGCCCTGCGAACTTTCTTGCATCACATTTATGCAGAGATGGCGACCACCAAAGCAGACGAAGTACCAGTCAATGCTTTTGACTGAACCTAACACGTATACTACCATCAGCACATTATTTGAGTACTATATATATCCACTACCACAGGCAGCAAAATCACACCCACACCGATAGCTTAGTGACACAGTCACGAGCTGCAGACATCCACACCACGAAATGAAGCTTCAGGTAGCCTTCTTCCTCCTGGTGACCATGGCCGCGACGGCCCGGGCCGTGACTTTCGACGCGTCGAACACGGCGTCGGGCACCGCCGGCGGCAAGCGCTTCGACAACGCCGTCGGCCTCGCGTACTCAAAGCAGGTCCTCTCCGACGCCTCCACCTTCATCTGGAGCACCTTCAACCAGCGCGCCGCTGCCGACCGCAAGCCTGTCGACGCCGTCACCCTCGTCGTGGAGGACATCGACGGCGTCGCCTTCACCAGTGCCAACGGCATCCACCTCAGCGCCAGCTACGTCGGCGGCTACACCGCCGGCGACGTCAAGAAGGAGGTGACCGGCGTGCTGTACCACGAGGCGACGCACGTGTGGCAGTGGAACGGGCAGGGCGCGGCGAACGGCGGCCTCATCGAGGGGATCGCCGACTACGTGCGACTCAAGGCCGGGCTCGCGCCCGGGCACTGGAGGCCGCAGGGGAGCGGCAGCCGGTGGGACGAGGGGTACGACATCACGGCGAGGTTCCTCGACTACTGCGACTCGCTCAAGCCCGGGTTCGTCGCGCAGCTCAACGCCAAGATGAAGAGCGGGTACAGCGACGACTTCGCAGATTCTCGGGAAGAACGTGCAGCAGCTGTGGCAGGACTACAAAGCCAAGTTCGGAGGCTGAATGGACTTTTAGTCATCTCTCTTTCACCGTGAGATGGCATACCACACTATATGTATTGAAATAATCAACACGACATGTGCTTTACGTTGTAATGAAATTTGAATAAATGATTTCGCTAATTCAAATTGACGCGGTCCCCCCCCCCCCCCCCCCCCCCCTCTCTTGCGGACGTCTTTTCCTTTCTCTCATGCAAAGGGCATGCTGATTGTGGACATCGGCACACGGTTATTGATGGACAGGAAAATGGAAAATAGTACTAATAAATACTAAAAAAAACATCCCATCGCGTGTTTGAGGATGTTTATCCTTGTCAAACAGTGCACAAAAGGCACCCCATGTAGCTGTTTGTGTGAGGTCCCCAAGCTATTCCCTCTTTGGTCCCTTTCTTTCTCCGAACGAACCGCTCTTTTATGCTTACCTCAAAACAATGAGCGAAGTCGGGCACGTCAAGAGAACCATGTCAAAGGAACTCGGCAAAATGACCTCCCCCACTCCCCCCCCCCCCCCCCACACACACACACACACACTCGCCCCAAATGTCCTAATGAGGATGATAAAATCAATCGGTTCAAATCCCTGTCGAGGCAAAAATACATGCATTAGACCCAAGATCTCTACTTTACCACCTATGTCATTCAATTGCCTATCGGAGACATGTTGGAAATATGAGCAATTTACCGAATGATTTTATTAACATAAATACTAGATAAAGCATGACTAGTATGGCAGTGATAAAGCAAGTCATGCGATTTATATAAGAGAAGGTAAACAACATCTTTATATATGAACCGTGACTAAACACATCTAGAGCAGACAATATAGCAAGTTGCATATATGAAACAGAGTCTAACATATCTAGGGCAAACACTAGAACAAGAAACTGAAGCAGGACCTCTAATAGAAAGAGGAAGAACATGTACGGGACAGCAGTAGCAGAAGCGCTGGACTTGGGGTCGGTGTCCTCGCCAGCCATGTCGTCGAGGAGGTTGTCCACGTCGGGGAAGAAGTCATCGTCGGGGAAGTAGTCGTCGGAGTCCGGAGCATCCGTGACGAAGAAGTCAGTAGTCGCGCGAAGCGCTCCTCAAAAACCTTATCACCCTTCTCCCGTACAGGACTCAAAAGGTGCGGTTTCGGAGGCCTACTGTCCTGACCTGCGGTGCATGCCGCAAGCCGGGATGGTGAAGATCGTAGCAATAGCTCAGTGCTCAGGAATTTTGTGGCGAGAGGATGAGGATTTTCTGGTGTGTCTCTCTGGAGAGGAGCGGCCTCTCTTATATAGGCACAGGAGAAGGAGGCGAACAGGGTGCGACGGGAGATGAAGCAACAGAGGGAGACGAAGCGAACAGACTTCAGCCGAAGAGGCGAGCCGTTCGGATTCAATGTCCACTACAGAAAAACGTTTCAGCTCCCCCGTGTGACCTTTTGTATACCCGTCGTGCATGGCAAAAATTTAGACATCGGCTCGGCTCATTTCCGCAACCCGCGTCGCGTCGTGGCGAGGCGGGCGGCGGAGGAGGAGCGCGCATGGATGTCCCTCTTGTTCTCATGCTCATACAAGTGGGGAAAGAACCTCCCTTATAAAGAGGTCCAACTCCCACTAAACTAGCAATGTGGGACTAAACTTTAGTTCCATCTCTTGCCTTGCATGAATGGGCTGCGTGAGCCTCTAGGATTTATTAGGAATTTCTGAAACTGCTATTGGGCTAGGCCCAAAATAGACAAAATTCCAGCAATCCCCCACCAGATCCCAGAGGCACACAGAATTTTCCTTTGGTTCCAAAACATTGTTTTATAAACCGGTACTGCAGTGGAGACTGTTAAGTTGAACTTCCACATAGAACTCTATCCTACACTAGTAAGCAACTTGAACAGTGGACTGGGCCTTGAACTGCAAGTTTTCTGCGAATCTAGCTTCACATAAAGCCTTGACCGATACTAGGCTATCGTGGGTCTTCCCCGTGGGTGGAGCTTATGCGTCCCGTGACCTTTCATGAGTTTACTAGAGAGAACCCTACTCTCATAGATTGTGACGTTTGACAATCAGACTCATATAGGTGTGTTCTTCAAAAGATGTTCTGCAGGACAACATCTCTGCTTAAATGAGCCACTTAGAACACATTAAGATATACATCAACTTACCATGAAGATTAGAAGAGTACTACATCTTCATGGAGTGGTATTATTAATAGTAAGGATACTCTCCTCTCAGTTGATCAACAGCTTGTCTTTCACATCTAATTCACGGGATCTCCGATCACAAAGAATATGTTACCACTGTGAACAAGTAATATTGTGGGTCTCATACCCATCTCCCTCGATGCATTATCAATCACATTACGTGATAAACCCTTAGTAAAAGGATCTGCCAGATTTTTAGAAGTTTGGATATAATCCAATGCAATAATTTCGGAGTTTCTCATTTTCCTGACAGATTTTAACCTTCTCTGAACGTGTCTTGATGACTTCATGTTATCCTTTGAGCTGCTCACTTTCGTGATCATAGTTTGATTGTCGCGGTTCATAAGGATACCCGATACATGTTTCTCAACAACCGGCAAGTCATTCAAGAGCCGGCGAAGCCAATCTGCTTCGACCGTAGCTGTATCTAGTGCTGTGAGTTCTGCTTCCATTGTTGACCTCGTTAAGATGGTCTACTTGCAAGACTTCCAAGAAACAGTGCCACCTCCATGAGTGAATATATAACCGCTCATGGCCTTTATCTCATCAGCATCTGAGATCCAGTTTGAGTCACTATATCCTTCAAGCACCTTTGGATGCCCGGTGTAGTGAATTCCATAATTCACAGTGCCTTTCAAATAACGCAAAACTCTCTCTAGAGCTTTCCAATGCACATCTCCTAGTTTTGAAACAAACTGACTCAGTTTGCTAACAGCAAAAGAGATGTCAGGTCTTGTAGCACTGGCTAAGTACATAAGCGAGCCAATGATCTGAGAATACTTAAATTGGTCTCTAGCAATTCTTTGATTCTTTCGAAGCAACACACTACCATCATATGGTGTTGGAGAGGGCTTGCAGTCACTGTAGCCAAAGCGACTCAAGATCTTTTCCACATAGTGAGATTGAAGCAATGTGATCCCACCATCATCGTCTCTCAACAACTTGATGTTCAGAATGACATCAGCCACTCCTAAATCTTTCATCTCAAAATAGCAAGATAGAAAGTCCTTGACCTCCTTAATAACATTCAGATTTGTTCCGAAAATTAGTATGTCATCAACATACAAGCAAAGGATAACTCCCTCGCCCCCACCATGGCGATAGTACACACATTTGTCATCTTTGTTTACAACAAAGCCTGCAGCTGTTAAAGTTTTTTCAAATTTCTCATGCCACTATTTGGGTGCTTGCTTGAGTCCATACAAAGACTTCAGTAACTTGCACACTTTTCTTTCCTGACCATCTAGTACAAACCCATCTGGTTGTTCCATATAAATTTCCTCGCCCAACTCTCCATTTAGGAAAGCAGTTTTAACATCCATTTGATGAACGAGAAGACCATGCGAGGCAGCTAGTGAAAGTAGAACTCGAATAGTGGTCAGCGAGCTACAGGTGAGTAAGTATCAAAGAAGTCTTCACCTTCCTTTTGGGTATAACCCTTAGCCACGAGTCGAGCCTTGTACTTTTCAATAGTATCATCAGGCCTAAGCTTCTTTTTAAATACCCATTTGCATCCTATAGGTTTGCACCCATAAGGACGATCAGTTATCTCCCAAGTTTCATTCGCCAAGATATAATCCATCTCGCTACGAACCGCTTCCTTCCAGTAGTCAGCATCTTCAGATGCATAGGCCTCTGAAATAGAACTGGGAGTGTCATCTATGAGATACACAAGAAAATCATCACCAAAGGACTTTGCAGTCCTCTGTCTCTTGCTCCTAGTAGGAACTTCATTGTTCTCCTCCACAGGACTTTCAAAGTGTTCCATCAAAATGGCAGGTTCAGTAATTGTAACTGGTTCCTGATTCGATGAACTAGGCATCTCCTGATTAGATGAGGTAGCCATATCCTTCATGGGAAAGATATCTTCAAAGAAAGTCGCATCATTCGACTCCATGATCGTACCGACATGCATGTCAGGTACCTCAGATTTTACAACCAAGAATCTATAGCCAATGCTATGAAAAGCATATCCCAGGAAAACACAATCCACGATCTTTGGTCCAAACTTGCGCTTCTTTGGAATTGGCACATTGACTTTCGCCAAACAACCCCAGGTTCGTAGATAAGAGAGCTTTAAACTTTTCTTCTCCCATTCCTCGAATGGAGTTATCTCTTTGCTCTTTGTGGGGACTCGGTTTAGGACATGACATGCTGTCAATACCGCCTCCCCCATCATGCCTTGGAGAGACCCGATGTGTCTAACATGACGTTAACCAAATCAGTTAGAGTACGATTCTTTCTTTCGGCCACCCCATTTGACTGAGGTGAGTAGGGAGGCGTTCTCTCATGGATTGTACCATGTTCCGCACAAAAAACATCAAATTCATTGGAAAAATACTCTCCACCACGGTTGGACCTAAGCCTCTTGATTTTTCGATCAAGTTGGTTTTCCACTTCAGCTTTATAAATCTTGAAAAAGTTCAAAGCCTCATCCTTAGATTTCAGAAGATACACACGGCAGTATCTAGTGGAGTCGTCAATTAACGTCATGAAATATTTCTTTCCACCTTTTGTCAAAACACCATTCATTTCACATAAATCTGAATGTATGAGCTCTAGTGGTGCAAGATTTCTCGTTTCCACAGTCGTGTGAGACTTACGAGGTTGCTTAGCTTGCACACAAACTTGACACTTGGATCCCTTGATAGTGGTCAAACTAGGGATTAAGTTCAACTTCGCTAGTCGCGACATGCAACCAAAGTTAACATGACAAAGACGTGAATGCCACACATTTGATTTACTATTGTTGCAAACATGATTAACAACTTTATTGCAAACGTCTGATAAGGATAAACGAAACAGGCATCCTGACTCATAGCCTTTACCAACAAGGGTTCCATACTTGGATATTACAAATTTATTCGACTCAAAGACAAGCTTATAGCCATCTCTACACAGAAGAGATCCGCTAACAAGATTTTTATTGACGGAGGGGACATAATGCACGTTCTTCAGCCGCACGATCTTCCCCGAAGTAAACTTCAGATCGACCCTGCCAACACCATGAACAGAAGCACTTGAACCATTGCCCATCAGCATGGTTGAAGTCCCTGCGATCTGATAAGACGAAAACATGGAAATATCACCGCATACATACACATTAGCAGTCGTGTCAATCGACCAATCAGGAGAATGACATACTAAAATATACCAAACCCAGCATCCTTCATGTCGATGTCTCCAATGACAACATTAGCGGTCTTGCCGCCTTTCCCAGGATGACGCTTGTCATAGCGATTAGGGCAACTAGGAGCCCAATGATCAAGATTCCCACACACATGACAAACACCTTTCTTCTTGTCATTCTTCTTTTTCTTGAAGTTCGTGTGTTGCACAGCCTTGTTCTTCCCATCAAACTTTGCTTTACCATCAAATTTGCCCTTGTTCTTGAACTTGTGGGGCTGGAAATTCTTCTCCTGTATCAGATTGGCACTAGATCCTCTCTCAATACCTCGAGCACGTGTGTACTTTGCTCTCGCCTTTTCTTCGACATCAAGAGTACCAATGAGATCCGGAACGGAAAACTCCTGTCTCTTATGCTTCAGTAAGGTAGCAAAGTTCCTCCATGAAGGAGGAAGCTTGGTGATGATACCTCTGGCAACAAACTTGTCCGGTAGCATACAGTTGAAGTGCTCAAGCTCTCTGGCAAATGACTGTATCTCATGAGCTTGCTCAACCACGGAGCGCTCTTTAGTCATCCTGTAATCATAGAATTGCTCCATGATGTACAGCTCAGTGTCAGCATCCGAGACCCCAACCTTGGCCTCGGGGGTGTCCCACATATCTTTTTCATTGTCAATTAACGCATAAGCATCAACTATGTTCTCACCAAGAACACTTAAGAGAGCAACCTTAAACAGAGTATCCATTTTCTGAAAAGCTTGTTCCTGTTGGGCATCAAACTCCCCTTCAGGCTTGCCAAGCATGGCGTTATAGCAACTCATGGTTTGAAACCATAAGACTGCTCTCACGCGCCACCTCTTATAGTGGATACCCCCAAACATAGGAGGTCTCATGGAAGCAGCAAAACCACTTGGGGTAAATTGCCTATAATAAGGTTTTTGGATTGTTGGAAATATGAGCAATTTACCAAATGATTTTATTAACATAAATACTAGATAAAGCATGACTAGTATGGCAGTGATAAAACAAGTCATGCGATTTATATAAGAGAAGGTAAACAACATCTTTATATATGAACCATGACTAAACACATCTAGAGCAGACAGTATAGCAAGTTGCATATATGAAACAGAGTCTAACATATTTAGGGCAAACACTAGAACAAGGAACTGAAGCAGGACCTCTAATAGAAAGAGGAAGAACACGTATGGGACAGCAGCAGCAGAAGCGCTGGACTTGGGGTCGGTGTCCTCGCCAGCCATGTCGTCGAGGAGGTTGTCGATGTCGGGGAAGAAGTCGTCGTCGGGGAAGTAATCGTCGGAGTCCGGGGCGTCCGTGACGAAGAAGTCAGTAGTCGCGCGAAGCGCTCCCCAAAAACCTTATCACCCTTCTCCCGTACAGGACTCAAAAGGTGCGGTTTCGGAGGCCTACTGTCCCGACCTGTGGTGCGCGCCGCAAGCCGGGATGGGGAAGATCGTAGCAATAGCTCAGTGCTCAAGAACTTTATGGCGAGAGGATGAGGATCTTCTGGTGTGTCTCTCTGGAGAGGAGCAACCTCTCTTATATAGGCACAGGAGAAGGAGGCGAATAGGGTGCGACGGGAGGTGAAGCAACAGAGGAAGATGAAGCGAACAAACTTCAGCTGAAGAGGCGAGCCGTTCGGATTCAGTGTCCACTACAGAAAAATGTTTCAGCTCCCGCGTGACCTTTTATATACCCGTCGTGCGTGGCAAAAATTTAGACATCGGCTCGGCTCATTCATGAGGCGCGGTGCCACGCATCAGGCCGAGGCGAGCGAAGGAGGAGGAGCGCGCGTGGATGTCCCTCTTGTTCTCATGCTCATACAAGTGGGAAAAGAACCTCCCTTGTAAAGAGGTCCAACTCCCACTAAACTAGCAATGTGTGACTAAAATTTAGTTCCACCTCTTACCTTACATGAATGGGCTGCGTGGGCCTCTAGGATTTATTAGGAAATTCTGAAACTGCTATTGGGCTAGGCCCAAAATAGACAAAATTCCAGCAAGACATGGCCGAGAAGTGCCGCAGTAAGGGGAGATACAGATATTCCGAAACCCCCCAAACCCAACTCTATCTTACGTAGATGTCAAAGTGTTTTGGCCGCCTCCTCTTTGTTAAGGTGCATTCTTTAGGAGAAATATGCAGACGCAAATACTAACCAGCCTATAGCTAGGGACCTGACATACACAATCCTTAACTTGGGCCCCGGTCTTTTGAAGGAGAAGCGTATATATTTTTCCTTGATGAGATGTGTGATGAAGTTCTTCCATTCTTTCATCGTAGATGTGTAATGAAGTTCTTCCATTCTTTTGAAGGAGAATAAATTATTGATAAGATTGTAGAACCCTTTAAAATATGAAGATGTGTAATGAAGTTCTTCCATTCTTTTGAAGGCGAACCCTTTTCCATTATTTATTCACTTCAATGCCGTATGTCTGCTGATGAACCTGTTTTTTTAGCACACAGTCACATGTTGCACTGTTGAACTTCACCCTCGTGTTGCATGGGATAAACTGTGCACAAAAAATGCAGTAAATAAAAAATGATGTAAAAGCACTTAAAGAAAAACACGAATTGAGTTGCGTTCGATGATGTCTCCGGATTTAGTGTATGTTGGGCTATCACTAGAAATGACCAGGGGCTAGCTTTCTTCTCGATAGGACCCAACCTGAACCAATACGAGTCTATGGAGGAAGCCGAAAGTTTGTCTCCGTTGAATGGCCTCCGGGAACTGGCAAGGCGCGCGATAGTGGCGACAGGGCAACAGTTGGCGTTGTCAAGTCAATTAAAGCGTCCCCAAGTTCTAATAACTACTCCCTGTGCATAGAGCATCTAAGGAGCTGCATCACAACCTAGGTGCATGGAGACTGGATGGAGGATGTTGAAAATCAAAATCAATGACAATAATTACCCTTCTTTTTCTCGCTTGGAAAACTGGGAAGAGCCAACTACTATGCTGGTTTTCCATCTCATTAATTCCTTAAGAGGAACATGCAAATCCTATTTAATGCACCAAACAATGGGTGTAGTAGCATGTACAATGAAACTGGATTGTCACGGGGAATGAGGAGCTCCTTTCATGCATTGTGACACATATATTTGGTACAAATGTTTTTTAGACGCCCTATGCACTTGGACCAGGGGAGTATTTTTGTTCAAGTGGTTGTGATACTCGCATCGTCCGGGTTTATAAGTCCCCATTATATTTTGGGTCAAACTTTGATTGTAGATTTAACTAGCAAAATTTATAGCATTGGATTTGTATTCAAAAGAATTTTGAATGGTATTACCTCCGTCCAAATTTAGTTGTCTTAGATTTGTCTAGACACAGACGCATCACACACTAAAACGTGTCCCGCATCTAGACAAATCTAAAACAACTATTCAGGATGAAGAGAGTATTATTTTAAATACATAAAACTATATTTTATTAGTTAAATTTACAGTCAAAGTTCAACAAAAATAAGTGGGCGGTTAATAAACCCAGGCGGAGGTAGTACATCACTAGTAGAAAAATGGTCAAATGTTCAGCTCATTAGTCCCGGTTTGTATTCGAGCCGGCACTAATGTGACCAATAATGTCGGTTCCAATGGCTAGACGGGCGGTGCTCTTTAGTACCGGTTCGTGGCGAACCTTTAGTATCGGTTCGTGCCATGAACCGGTACTAAAGAGGTGGTGGCCTTTAGTACGGGTTGGTAGCTCCAACTGGTACTAAAGACCTCCCCCCCCCCCTTTAGTACGGATTGGTGGCTCCAACCGGTACTAAAGACCCCCCCTTTAGTACCGGTTGGAGCCACCAACCGGTACTAAAGGTGGTGCGCTGCCACCCGCAGTGCACAATGTTTAGTCCCACCTCGCTAGTTAAGAGGGGCTTGCACCGGTTTATAAGCTTCGCCGCGGCTACCGTGTCGAGCTCCTCTCTAAGCAGGCCTTTGTGGGCCTATTACAAGTCTTATGCCTTGTGTGGCCTACTGGGCTGTACGGGCATGCATGCTGGCCCAACTAGAGGTTGGGTTTTTAGTCGTATGCAGGCCGTGCCGGTCTAGTAGGCGGGCTGTTTTTGCTTTATTTCAAAAAAAAACAACCAACCGGGACTAAAGGTCCTAAGACCACGGCGCATCTTGTACCACGTGGTGGACCTTTGGTCCCGGTTCGTGTTGAACCGGGACTAAAGGGGGGGACCTTTAGTGCCCACCCTTTAGTACCGGTTCCAGAACCGGTATTAAAGGTCCTTACGAACCGGTACTAAAAGTCGTTTTTCTACTAGTGCATCGTCCCTGCCATGACACCGAGGCATGATGTAGGCAACAGGTGCTGACGGAGCCGTGGTTCCTCCTAACCATAGAGCCTAGGCAACACATTTACAATCGGCGCTAACGGAGTTGTGGGACACATTCAAATTTCGAAACATGAATGAATTTTGAAATGGCAAACATTTTTGAGCAAAAAACATTTTTTAAACTCTAATTTTTTTTGGAAAATGAGAAAAATATTCAAATTCCCCCCAAAATTAAAAACACTAAATATGTGGAGAAAGATTGGAACCTGGAACATTTTTTGAAAATTTAAGCAATTTTCCAGAAAACACAAACATTTTAGAAAATTCCCAAAAATTAAAAGTGAGAACTTTCAAATTTTGATTTTTTATAAAATAGTAATATTTTATGAAAAACATGATTATTTTATAAATTCGTTTTTTTTCAAAAGGTGAATATTTTTCGAATTTACAAACAAAATTTGAAAAATGGAACATTTTTTAAATTCCTAATAATTTTCGAAAAAAGTGAACATTTTCTAAACTTTCAAAAAATATATTTTTTAATACCCACACATTTGTTTTAAATCTAATATAATTTTCAAAAGTTAAAAAATTAAATAGAAATTTTTATAGAAAAAGAGAAGGGAAAAGGAAATTAGAAAGATAAGATAAAAGGGGAGACGCATGAAAGGAAATAGAACCAAACGAAAAGGCCGGTCGAATTACTGACGAAAGGGTGTTGTGGGGCGCCCCGCCTCCCTGAGGCCTTGTTCGGTTCAAGAGTGTTTAATCCTATAGTGGATTTAATCCTCTAGAGGATTGGGTGATCCCCCACCCTGCACCAAATTCCCTCGGGGAACAAATACATGTCACCAAGCAATCCATATCAATTTTTAGGCATTCGGTTTATGCCTTGTTGCAGATAGAGAGAGAAGGGGGAGTAGACACGGCAGAATCACAGAGAGAGAGACATAGAGAACAAACCTGAAGGTCTTTTGGTCGGCTGCCTCCTCTTCTCCGGCGTGAGGCGGTGGTGGAGATTGGTCGAAGTTAGCTAGGGTTTCGGCCGGGCTCCATGGCTGTCTGGGACGCCGCTGAGCTTGTGTCGTTTCGTTTGAATGTTATGCGGGAGAAGAAGGGGAAGGAGGAAGCGCGCCATCGCTATCTGCTCCGGCATAGTCTTCGGCGTTGGCGCCGCCATCGCTGAATGGAGAGAGGGAGAGAAGGTCGGGTGAGAGAGCAAGAGCTCGCGTAACGTTTCGCGAGAGGTTTGCTTCGACGAGATGGGCCGCGTGGGTCATTTCCCTACGATTTCCACGCGGTTTGTGAGGGATTTGGCCCAGACCGGATCCAAGCGAAGACACATATAATGACAGGCCGGGATCTAACCCCGACCGGGGCTAAACCCACGCGGATTGGCCGGGTTTTGGCCCAATACCGGTGGGGACGGGATTAAACGAACGGGGCCTTACGCATTTTGCCACCTAAGCAGCGCTTACGCCCCTAAAGAAACCCTAAGCAGCGCTTACGGTGTTACCTAAGCGGAATAACGCTCACGCGGTCGACCGGCCCAGCCACGCTAGTTGACAGTTGAACGGTTGACATTTGAAAACTGATTTCAAAAATCATAAAATTGAAAGGAAAATTTAGCGGATTTAAAACAATTGATATATTTCAAAAAATATTAGAAATTTTCTAAAAAAACATATATATGAAAAGGTACAGTGGTTAAAAAAGTTCCACTGATTTTGAATTTATTTTAACAAGTTGGAATAAAGTTCATGGATTTTGAAATAAAAAGTTCGTATAATTAAACAAATTTTAGTTGATTTTGAAAAAGGTTCACACAATTTGAAATAAGTTTGTGAATTTGGAAATGTTCATGCACTTTAAATTTTTTGCGAATTCGAGAAAACTTCATGGAATTGGAAAAAGTTTATGGGTATGAAAGAGTTGGTAATTTGTAAAAAAAAAAAAAGAAATTAAATTGGAAAATGGAACTTTTTGAAAAAGAAATCAAGGATTTGACAAAAAATTATGAATTTGAAGAGAATACCAAAAGAAAAATAAACCGGAATAAACCGGCGAACCTTCATGTGAAGGTTCCTGAAATCGATGCTAATTCGAATTTTACACTAGTGAAATGAAAGAAAAAAATAGATGGGCAAACCCAAGCCAGTTACAGTAAAAACCTATAACTGGTGCTTAAGGCGCCAAATAAGCTTTGGGAGTTCCTATTGTTTTTCTTGACATAGAGCACACCTCTGGGGCAACTAGCTGAGGAGCCCTCATTCGCAGCCTCCCAAGGGTCACTCAGTCGCCGCCATGTGTCGCACTCTGGGCGCTCTCTTCGAATTTTGTTTTCTTTTTTTTCTGCAAGTGTTTTCGGCTTTTTGGATGTTTTTTTGGTTTTCCATGGTCTTCCCTAGCTTTTGGATAAAAAATTTCATTTGAAAAAAAATACTTTTTTGCGCAAAAAACATGTTTTCTTTTTTTCATGAGAACTATGGTTTTGCTTTCACGAGAAGCACGCCTGTGCCTATTGAAAACGAAAAAGGTTGTTTTTATTTTTTTTCTCATCCTGCGAGAGGCACGGTTTTGCTTCCGCGAGAGGCATGGTTGTGCCTCTCGAAAACAAAAAAACATGTTTTTTTTCTTTCACGAGAGGCACGGCCATGCCTCTCAAAAACAGAAAACAATAAGTATTTTCATTTTTTTATCCCATGAGAGGCACGGTTTTGATTCCATCACGGTCAAAGAAAAGGAGGAGGTGCTCCTCTCACACTTCCGGAACCATCCTTGGATCTCCGATGCCCCGGACCACGAGCCTAATTTGGGACAACCTGGAAATGACGTTGCATGACCTATCGGAGCTTGACGCACATTTTGACGAGAACGAGATCAAATACATGGTATTTTCACTTCCCTTAGTAAAAACGTCAGGCCCGGTGTCGGTGTCAAAACCGGCGGATCTCGGGTAGGGGGTCCCGAACTGTGCGTCTAGGCCGGATGGTAACAGGAGGCAAGGGACACGAAGTTTTACCCAGGTTCGGGCCCTCTTGATGGAGGTAAAACCCTACGTCATGCTTGATTAATATTGATGATATGGGTAGTACAAGAGTAGATCTACCACGAGATCGGAGAGGCTAAACCCTAGAAGCTAGCCTATGGTATGATTGTTGTCCTGTATGTTGTCCTACGGACTAAAACCCTCCGGCTTATATAGACACCGGAGAGGGCTAGGGTTACACAAAGTCGGTTACAATGGTAGGAGATCTACATATCCGTATCGCCAAGCTTGCCTTCCACGCCAAGGAAAGTCCCTTCCGGACACGGGACGAAGTCTTCAATCTTGTATCTTCATAGTCCAGGAGTCCGGCTGAAGGTATAGTCCGGCCATCCGGACACCCCCTAATCCAGGACTCTCTCAGTAGCCCCTGAACCAGGCTTTAATGACGACGAGTCCGGCGCGCAGATTGTCTTCGGCATTGCAAGGCGGGTTCCTCCTCCAAGTACTTCATAGAAGATTCTGAACACAAAGATAGTGTCTGGCTCTGCAAAATAAGTTTCGACATATGGCCATAGAGAGAATAATATTTACACAGATCTAATCCGCTGACGTATTCCGTAGTGCGACATCGCACCACGGCCAAGCCTTTATCCGAATCGTTTTATTATTCCACCTCAGCGCGTCATGCGAGGCGGTTTCCTTGGCACATCTTGTTAAAGAAGAGATCGTGTCCCCTTATTCCGGGATTCTCATCGATAAGGGCGTGGGTAACCCAACCGCTTCTAGGACTCCTAGACTATAGGCAAGTCCAAACGGCCACAGAGAGGACGCTTGATATTCAACCTCTTTATAAAGGGACAAGGCTCTTACTTTTTTCCCTCCCGTGCTCAATCGAATCCTTCTCCCACCTCAAGCTCAAACACCCAAGGTTCAGGTCAGGCGCTCCGAACCTTCAATCATGTCTGGATCTAGCCTTCAAGGCCAATGGGTTCCTTCCTCCGTCACGGAAGAAGACATCAAAAATTTGAGGGAGGCCAGATATCTGACCGCCGAGGTTGTGCATCGGCTGCCCGCCCGAGGGCAGGCCGTCCCCTCCCCCGAACCCAACGAGAACGTCGTGTTCGTCTCCCACTTCCTCCGAGGTCTAGGCCTTGCTCTGGATCCTTTCGTTAGGGGTTTGATGTTTTATTATGGGCTAGATTTCCATAATCTAGCTCCGGACTCCTTTCTTCATATCATGACATTTATTGTCGTGTGTGAGGCCTTCCTCCGGGTTACCCCTCACTTTGGCCTGTGGCTCAAGACCTTTGAAGTAAAGCCGAAGATGATCAAGGGGCAACATGCAGCGTGTGGAGGTGCCTCAATATGCAAGATGACGGGAGCACCATGGCCCAAAGGTTCCATTCCAGAGGTGTCTGAATTGTGGCAACAGGAGTGGTTCTACATCACGGCTCCTAGAAGTGTCAAGTGGGCGGCCGCCCCAGTTTTCTGCTCGGTCCCTCCACCACAACTGATGTCATGGATCAGCAGAGGTCTGAGCTGGGGTCTAGCCAATGACGTGCCTATACTGCAAAGCCGCATTCGATATCTCTTCAATGGAGATTTTAGTTTGGTTGCGGTAATACAAGTTATGCTGGTTCGTCAAATCCAACCTTGCAAACGCCGGCCCCTTCGCTTGTGGGAGTTCAATCCCGAGGGGCTGCGTGTCATTCAGAATTTCCTCGGCCTGACGCACGAGGAGATGTACAAGTCATTCTTCGGACCTCGGGTAGAGTGTCCGGAAATTACTGGGGACGTGGGCCTGAGCAGTAACCGCGCCGCCGAACAGGTAAGGAATCTTCTGGCCGAACATACTATCTCTCACTTGTTACGAAGTTATTTCTGAGAGTTCGCTTTTTGACCAGGACTAGCTGACAAAGGCGAAGTTGATTCGGTGTTCGGCCCCCCTCCCTGAGGGTTTGGAGAATCCGGTATTGGAAAAGATGCTCCAGGTCGCACCTTGCCCGGAGCCCTTGAAGGAAGATACTGGGGAGGATAATACGGGCGGACGCGGGCCCCCAACGCTGCCCATTCTAACCGAGGGAGCGAGCGTCTCCATGAAGGAAGACGACTGGAGGAGGAAAAGGACCGCGCCCGGGGATTCGGAAGCAGAAGCTTCCAAATGGGAAAAGAATTCTCCCACAGAGGGTCCTACCTTGGGGGGTGCTTTTGTCGCACAAAGTCCGCGGGGGGATCAATTCTCCAGCGAGTCGTAAGTGACCCGAAATACTTTAATAGTACATGTATGCCATCTTCTGAGAAAATAACCACCACATATATCTTTGCAGTTCGGGCCTTAACCCCTCTCAAATGAGCTCGTCTTCGGGGGATCTTCTTCCAGAGATGATGGAGAGCGAAACGCCCCCTCCGGACTCCTCCGCTCTGGAAGCGGGCGACCCCGAAGTGTCGTCGCGGAGGGCTTCTCCGGGTCCGGTGAGGCCAGAAGATAATCCCATTGACCCCCGAAGCTCCCAATGTCCGGCTCCCGAAGAGAGCGGAAAAAAGAGTCCGACACCGTCTGGTGTGTGAACGGATGTTCTGAGGGAGTTGGTGGGGCGAGCGGCCATCTCAGATGAACACCGTGTGCTGATGAATACGGTGATGGAGAGAATCTCGTCCGCCGAAAACGGATTGCATGAAGCTTTTATGAGTCTACTGACAGGCTTTGAGGTACGTAAAATAATGTATGATAGACCTACACATGCTAGGTGTGCCCTGTGTAGATAGTAGCCCTTGAGACTCTGGTTGTCGTCAGAAACGACGACGAACAGAGGATCATATTCCCAGGTAATAGCCATATTGCCTCTATGTGCAGGTGAAGGAAGCTCCGGTGGCTAGCCGGACTAGCGAGTTTGCCCATTTAAAACGGCAGTTGGATGCGGCAGACACCGACATCGAGCTTATTAACCAAAGGCTTGACGAGGCACAGGGTAAGTGTCATTATCTGGTAAACGCCACATAGTAAGAGCAGCATCATGCCAGTATCTTTAATATGTTGTGACTGCAGATGGAGCTGCCACTGTTGAAGCCTTGCGGTAAGAACTTGCGCGAGCCAAGAAACAAGCGAGGTTTAGTAATGCGGCTGCTTTGAAGGCGACCGAAGAGTTGAAAACCGAGAAGGCCGCGCATGGCGAGAGCTGACATAAGATGGCCAAGATGGCCATAGAATTAAAAGCCGCCGCCGACCGTTGCCGGGTTCTTGTAAAACCTAGCGAAGGCATCGGACCTTGAGAAGGCTGCTACGACGAGAAAAGACATCTGCTCTGCTATGAGGGCGAAGAAGGAGGAGCTGCGGGAAGCCGGGGATATTGTAGCTGGCAAATCCTTTATGTTGCGGAGGAAGTTCAGAGATCCACGGAATGCCTCTCTGGATCGGTTGTGGAGTTCGGAGGATGTGTATATGGATTTGGCGGTGAGCGCTGCCGATGCGGCCAAGTGCTTCCAGGGTCAGACGGACCGTGAAGTGGACCAGCCGTTTTGGACACAATTCCATTCTCCCGAGCGTCCGCTTTCATTGACTGACCAATTAGCCGAATGGGCCGAACTGAATAGGTTGTCCGGACTCGCCATGAGGTCTATTATGGATCAGCTATGGCCGGAAAGGCCAAAACCGAACAGCTATTTCAGCTTGGTGCAGCAGCTCCTTAATGTGGTGCCGCACATTAATGCGGTGAAGAGGTCAGTGTGCATAGAGGGCTCACGGATGGCCTTTGCCCGTGTTAAAGCATACTGGGCGGAGATGGATGCTACCACTGTTGCAGCGCGGGATTCGGCCATAGGTCAAATGGCTGCTGAGCACTACTTTGAAGAAGTTCTTGAGGGTGCTCGTTTGATAGAGACCCAATGCTCAAAAAATATTATGTTTGAGTGATATGTAATCTCATTGCGAAATGCTTTTATAAATTTTTATAAGGCTATTTTTATACTTTTGCCTGAAAGTAATATGATGCCTCCTGGGTGGCCGTTTATGTATACATGTGTATAACCTGAAAAATTGCAGCCGTCGGCTTCGACCCCCACGCATATAATGCGGAGGTGCTCGCAAAAAACACGCGTTCACACTTAACCCAACGTCTTGGTCCTATTAAGGAGGTGATAGCGGAGCGAGCGAGGCAACCGGACTATAATGCTTTAACGCTTTCACTTAGCCATAGGAGTTTGACAGTGGGGCTACTAGATAGCCCCTGGTGGCTCCGCACTCTCCCGATCCCAGGGTGCGTACATGCCTGGCCGGAAAACGGCCCTTCGTTAAGGCGGAGGAATTCTAACATTCCAACAGGTCATCGAGTGGTTGACCAGTCTCACGCTATATCATGACAGTCAGTTTTCTGCTTTCTCTACTGAGGTGCTCGTCCGGATGAACCAGGGCACAATCGCAGTAGTTCTCCTGGTGCTACCTTAGCCGGTAAAGCGGAACGTAAGGCACTAAAACACAAGAGCCGGGCAAACCCAACATTTGACCAAAGACAATGATTCGGAGCTGATGCATATAGGGCCAAACTCGCGACGCCGAACACTCCCTAAGGTATTCGGTCTTTGTGGTATAAACCAGGCCTAAATAATGGCCTTTGTAAGAAGCCCCTTGTGTCCAGGTACGTGCATTGTTCTGGCATGGCCACATGCCAAGACGTCAGCATCCTTCTGAACGGTGGATATGTATCAACAAGAGACAGTAAAAAAGGTTTACGCAGGGTCTTAATCTAAAAAGAATCCTTGGGGCAGGTCCCTGCTGCACGTCTGTGCCTGTGTCTCCATTGTGCCGTATCCTGGACGGGTGTAGCACGATGATCGTCTGTAAAAGAGAGGAATTTAGGTGAAAAAGTTGTCGTGCAAAAAGGATAGTTTTTAAAGAAACCACGTATAACTCAAGATGAGAAGAAATTGCCACTTGTCTGTGCGCATTGAGCCCCTTGTATTGACAAATAGGGGTGTGACCATTTATTCGGTATAAATAGCGGTGCCGGACTTGATTAGTTGTGTCTGAGGTCTTGACGACCTATTGGATGCTTTCGCTGGTCCGGGCGCCTTTAGTGTGCGGCTGCCACTCTCTTCGGCGCGCAGAGATTGCTTGATATTTCCTTTCACTGAAATGATGCCACGTGGACCGGGCATCTTGAGTGTGAGGGAGGCGTAGTGTGGTATTGCATGAAAGCGAGCGAAAGCTTCGTGTCCGAGCAGTGCTTGATAGCCACTTTGGAACGGAGCGATGTGAAAGGTTAAATGCTCGCGATGGAAGTTATCGGGGGAGCCGAATATAACTTCTAGTAGGAGGGAGCCCGTACAACGAGCCCCTGGGCCTGGCGTTACTCCTTTAAAGGTAGTATTGCTATGGCGAATTTTTGTTGGGTCTAACCCCATCCCGCGGATTGTATCCTAATATATTAGGTTTAGACTGCTGCCACCGTCCATCAAGACTCGTGTGAAGTGATATCCGCCAATTACTGGGTCTAATACCAGGGCAGCCCATCCTGCGTGTCGGATACTTGCTGAGTAATCGCGATGGTCGAAAGTGATCTGTTGAGACGACCAGTGGCAGGACTTCATGGTGACAGGCACTTGGGTATATTTTCCTGGGAGTGCCGCGTTGTTTTTTCCCTTGATCATGTGTAACACGTTTACTGTTTTGACTTCTGGTGGAAATTTCTTTTGTTCCCCAGTGTCTTGCTTGGGAGGCTCGTCCTCGTCTTCACTTGGTGTATCCTCCCCCTTGTGTACGGCATTGAGCTTGCCGTACTGCTTGAAGACCCAACATTCTCTGTGGGTATGATTAGCCGGTTTACCAGGGGTACTATGGATCTGACATACTTGGTCCAGAATTTTTTTGAGGCTGGACAATTCATCCCTGGTGCCTTTAGAGGGCGGCTTTTGCTGACCTGGCCGAGAGCTTTTGAATCCGGCGTTTACTATCGTGCCCTTCGTGTTGTCTTCTTTATTCCGGCGTTTGTTATTGCTGTTGCACCGTGATTTCCCATTTCCATCTCTAACTTCAGATGTACTGGGGTCGCTGGTGCTGCATCTGGCTAGCCAGCTGTCCTCACCCGCGCAAAAGCGGGTCATGATGCTTGTTAATGCGGCCATCGTTCTCGGCTTATTTTGGCCGGGGTGTCTGGTGAGCCAGTCGTCACGGACGCTATGCTTAAAAGCTGCCAAGGCTTCGGCGTCCGAATAGTCGACAATCTGGTTCTTTTTAGTGAGAAACTTGTTCCAAAGCTTTCGGGCTGACTCTCCGGGCTGTTGAGTTATATGACTCAAATCATCCGCATCGGAGGTCGGACATAAGTCCCTTGACAATTTGCCCGAAAGGCGTCTTCGAGCTCTTCCCAACTTCCAATGGAGCTTTTGGGGAGGCCTTTAAGCCAGTGACGAGCTGGCCCTTTGAGCTTGAGGGGTAAGTACTTGATGGCGTGGAGATCATCTCCTCGAGCCATATGGATATGAAGGATGTAGTCCTCAATCCGGACACGGGACAAAGTCTTCAATCTTGTATCTTCATAGTCCAGGAGTCCGGCTGAAGGTATAGTCCGGCCATCCGGACACCCCCTAATCCAGGACTCCCTCACCCGAATGGTTTCATTGGGGGATTTTTCAGGTCCTATTGGGAGATCATTAGGCGAGATGTTGTTGATGCAATCTTATAGTTTGCAAGCCTCCGTGGAGACTATGCTTCCCTCATCAACTCGGCGAACATTATTCTACTTCCAAAGAAAGCCGACACCCGTGTTGTTGGGGATTACAGACCGATTAGCCTCATTCATAGCCTTTCCAAGATCTTCTCCAAGCTTTTGGCCAACAGGCTGGTTCTGATTCTGCCCACATTGGTATCCAAGTCCTAGAGCGCTTTTGTGCAGAAGCGTTCCATACACGACAACTTCATGCATATTCAGAACCTCATCAAAGAACTGCACGCCAGAACATCTCCGGCCTTTTTCTCAAGCTCGATGTTTCAAAGGCTTTCGACTATGTCAAATTGGGTTTTCCTGTTGGAGGTTCCCCAACGCCTGTGGTTTGGCCAGCGTTGGCGTGACTGGATTTTCCTGTCCTTGTCCTCTTAATCGGCAAGGATCCTTCTTAATGGAACCCCCGGGCATGCAATTCAGACACGCAAAGGGCCTACACCATGGTGACTTGCTATCACCGACGCTATTCATTTTGGCCATAGACCCGCAGCAACAGATCCTTCGACTCGCCTCCCAGCAAGGCATTCTCAAGCCCATTCACATGCGCTCGGCCAGATCCAGGATATCTCTCTTCGGTATGATGCGGGCATTTTTTGCAAACCCGAACAAGGAGGAGCTACGAGTGATTTCTACTATTCTCTCGGCCTTTGGGGCCAGCGGCCTAACACAAACTTGTCCAAGAGCGAGGTCTTTTCGATCAGATGTGGCGGTGTGCTATCCGTCTTCCCTTCCAAGATCGCTACCTTCCTGGGGTGTTACCTAGGGCTACCCTTGCACTACCGCCGGCTGCGAGGGATCGACCTACAACCCTTCATCGACAGGATTGCTGGAAGACTGCCAGGATTGAAAGTAAAGCTACTCAACAAGCCCAGCAGGGTGGCCCTTGCTCAGTCAGTTCTGACGGCCATGGCGACTTTGTACATCACCGCTCTCAACCTGTTGAAGGGGGTCCTATGAAAGATTGACAAAATCATATTTTCCTTT
The DNA here is from genome assembly GCF_018294505.1 of Triticum aestivum. Lineage (NCBI taxonomy): Eukaryota > Viridiplantae > Streptophyta > Magnoliopsida > Poales > Poaceae > Triticum > Triticum aestivum. The sequence continues at coordinate 51,102,831 of NC_057809.1, read as the reverse complement.
GTCTGGCAGAAAGAGGACTAAGATCATACCTCAGGAGGGCAGTCACTGGTTAACTGGAAGATCGTCTGTCGCCCGAAGCATTTGGGTGGCCTCGAGATTATGGACCTTGAGAGATTTGGCCGCGTCCATCGCCTTCGTTGGCCCTAGCTACAATGGACAAACCCTGGCTGAGAGGCCATGGATGGGTATTGAACTGTCGTGTGACCAAGCTGACCTGAACATTTTTCGTGCCTGCACCACCATTTCACCGGGCAATGGGCAAAAGGCCCTTTTTTGGCATGACAACTGGAGCGGAAGAGGCCCTCTCAAGGTCATTGCCCCCCAAGCTTTACAAGATCGCTTCTAGAAAGAACAGATCTATGCACAACTAGTTGACGAACAAAAACTGGACCAGGGCGGTGGCCCACCTACATACCTTGCAATAGCTGGGAGAATTCGTCACTCTCTAGGAGTGGCGGGTCAGTCAGACAACCCTATTACCAGCCCAAGAAGTCTGCATTTCTTGGAACTTTAACCACAAATGGAGCTTTCTCCTCTGCTTCGGCCTATGCGACACAATTTTTTGGCTCCCGCCCGAGGTTTGATCCGGCCAAGGTTTGGTCCACCCATGCTGAGCCCAAGTGCAAATTCTTCGCCTGGCTCACTCTCCATGGAAGAATCCTCACTACGGACATGTCGGCTCTGTGTGGTTGGCCACATGACCCCACTTGTCTACTATGACTTCAGGAGCCGAAAACAGCAAATCACCTCTGCAAGGATTGCCCCTTCTCGGTCACGGTTTGGAACCAGGAGAACACATGGACGAACGAGGGTTTACCGATATCGGGTTACCTCCTTGAGTCAGGAAACGTGTCAGAATGGTGGGACATGATGCTTGCAAACCAGTCAAAGCTGGTGCGCCGGTGGCGCAACAGAAGGATCATCTACACTTTATGGTCGATCTGAAAAGAATAAAATAGGCACGTCGTTAATGGACTACGTCTGACGCACCATGAGGTTGCGACGTTGGCCTTCGAGGCAATTAAACAACGCGAGCTGGCTTTTGCTGGAGCCATGCCAACAATGGGTATTGGCTCAGCTAGCATTGGGTGTGTTGGGGTTTTGGCGGTTTTGCCACGTTTCCTAAAAACATGGGCCACTCTGTACATAGTATTTTTCTCTCCTTCTATAAGAGAAGGTAGTTCTCCCGCCGGTTCCTAAAAAAACATATCGGAGTCTTTTTTTTGCCACGACTTCCACGAATGTCATTTGAAGATGAAACTTTGCAAGCAATCAAAACATTTTCAAAGTTTCCCCAAAAAATATTCAGATTCCTTTTCAAATTTTCAATTTTACTGTTCATACCGAGCTCACATGACCTCGAGCTGAGAAGGACACTTTCGGCAATAAACATCTAATCTGACTACTGATTTCTTGGGGTAGTACTACATGGCAGTTTAATCTAGTATCTCATTTTTTCGAAAAGGAGGATGACTCATGGCCTCTGCATCAATGCGATGCATGCAATCATTTTATTAATTATTCATCGAGACCTTACAAAGTAATACATCAATATACTTGAAGCCATTATCTTGATGACATATGTCGCTACTCCTATCTACTTGATAAAGGGGTGCAGATTATCGGGGCCATATACCCAGACCTCACCAAAGCACAACATCTAAAGCCGGCCGGCCCGACCAAGCCGAATTATCGGATCTGGGTCACACAACGGTTCGACGCACCCTCAGCAGACACCGCATGCGCACACTGCAGAGGCCGTCGCCACCGTCTTTTATCGATCCATTTACAGAGCAGGTACTGACGCATCCACCTTGCCAGACTTGCCGTCGACGTCACCATGGCGCCAGACAACGCCAGCACCCTACGCGCGTTCATCATCACAAATCGAGACCCTGCGGCGCCACCACGCTGAGACTCGACGTCGTCGATGCGTCATAGGAAGCACCGCTCCACCATAGAAGCCGTCCACCGGTCCCTCAAGCCTATGCACACCTCTAAAAATGGGAGAAAGAATGGGAATTGTTGGTAACTGGCAGATGTCTAGAGCAATGATAGGCACAGGGAGGAGGTATGATGACAATGATAGGCGCATCGGTCATAGGCATATTTCACTCGCACTAGGGTGCTCTCCTCGTACGCGGACAAATGGGAGATGACAAGGATGAGGAGATGAGGTGCTCTCCTACAACCATATGGAGCAATGGTTAGACAGTGTTGAGCAGCTGAGAAGAGAGGACCGGTCAACAAAATCAAGGGAGAAAAAGAGGACAATATGCTTTTGGAATGGACTCTATGTCTTAGCTGCATACCAGCCGGCACGTGGATTTGATATACTTGGTGATTTGAGCTATTACCTGATATGTACTACTCCTACTTACAAACAGATCCATCGGTGTCAACTTCAAGAAACCATCTCATATTAGCATGTTTGGATTATATGTCTTAACGTCCATTCAAAATCCAACGGTTTCTGGGTGCCCGTATGTTACTAAAGGCAAACGAACAAAGAATATAATCAACATCACAATGGCACACTAGGCTTGTCTCCGACACATGAGTTTTTGGAAAGAGGAAATTGCACAAATACACAATATTTAGGGCTGAGGTGACGGAAAACCACAACTCTAGAACTAATCAGAAACTAAAGACACGAATTACTTCGATTTGTCACTTAACGAGGAATGTGGCGGATGGGTTCCATATGCTAAGTGACTAGAGGGACACATCGGCTTGAGACATGCACGTCATATTTCTCATTATACGCGACTAATGGAAGGAATTTGTATCTTTTGTAGCTTATTAGTCCTTGAGTTGTGGTTTTCTTGTTAAAAAACCCTAAATTTGTGATTATTCGTTACCTCAGCCCTTAATATTGTATATTTGTGTAATTTCCTCTTTCGGAAAATCTTATAGTAATTTTTGCTACGAAAATATTATAGTAGAATCTTAAGAATTCAGATACCGAAACGGCATTCGCATGTGGAGTTAGCCAGCAGATGAGGCACACCAAGAAGATACATATCGAATAAGGACAAAAAAAGAAGTGAAGACTCAGCAGAAGTAGAATTCCCGACAGCATTTGATTATCTTGGTGGCCTGGAGCGCAGACAGCTTGACCAAGTAAAAAGGAGAATGAACCAGCGACATTGACAGAAGTAATATCATATTGTCATCAGTTTTCTGATTGGACAATGAACTAATCATTGCCTGGTTAGCCAGTGAAATCACAGCTTCTTCAATTTGAACAAGCATCACACGTATGCCGTGCCCGCCAAAACATTGCAGGCTCGTTAGAATCAAATCGATTCTAGGGCTCCACCTCCATTATAGACGACTATATATACGCTTCTCCACTATACCCTTCTCACCAGTTCTCTCCTCAGTCCTCACCAAGCATCAACTGGTCACTCGACACGGTGCAACAGCATAATTAGGTCGCTGCATCGGTGATTAAATTTGAGAGGATGGAGGAGAGCAGGGCTCGCGGCAGCGCCGACATTTCTCTGAACATCAACCCAGCTTTCTCCATGGACAGCATGAGCGACGCAAGGGCAACGCCAGCCATGATGCCTCGGAGGTCGACTTCGGTGAAGATCGTGCCAATCGCGTCGGACGACGAGAATGAGAAATCTCTGTCGCCCGACCCGAAGACGGCGGTCGTTCATCTGGTTAAGAAGGTCCGCGTTTTTTGCCATGAAATTCATGCGCGCGCATGAGATGGGGCTTTGCTGATTTTGGATGTTTCTTGTCAGGCAATGGCCGAGTTCTTGGGGACGTTCTTGCTCGTCTTCATCGTGCTGTCGGCGGCCATCATGAACGAGATGCACGGCGGGGCGCTGGGCCTGCTTGGCGTGGCGGCGACGGCGGGCGCGGCCGTGCTCGTGATCGTGGCCTCGCTCTTCCACGTGTCGGGGAGCCACCTGAACCCGTCGGTGAGCGTGGCCATGGCCGTGTTCGGGCACCTCCCGTGGGCGCACCTCGCGCCCTACGTGTCCGCTCAGTTCATGGGCGCCGTCACCGCGTCGTTCGTGGCCAAGGCGATCTACCACCCGGGCCCGGCGGTGAACCTCAGCGCCGTCGTCACGACCGTGCCGTCCATAGGCACCTTGGAGGCCTTCGCCGTCGAGTTCATCATCACGTTCATCCTCCTCTTCGCCATCATCGCCATCGCCACCGATCCCAAAGCAGTACGGAAGACCAGATTATATTATCTCTCAGTCTCATTCACTCACTCACTCACTCACTCACTGACTTACTCGAACTGCCAAATGATCTTTAAATAGGTGAAGGAGCTGGTAGCAGTTGCAGCTGGGGCAGCACTGATGATGAACGTTCTCATCGCCGCGTAAGTGGAATGATCATTCTACAGTTGTTTTCATATGATCACAATTGAAAATGTTTAGTTGTGATCATGCAGAGAATCAACAGGAGCATCGATGAATCCGGCGAGGACACTGGGAACAGCCATCGCCACGGGGACGTACACCAAGATCTGGGTTTACATGGTTGCGCCGCCGCTCGGCGCCATCGCCGGGACCGGAGCTTATATTGCACTTAAGCACTGATGCATATCTAGACCGTCATAGCCTCGAATCGCTGTTGTAGAATTTTATGCATGAATGCAGTTGCACTGATGCAAGTCAATTAATATACTGTAACTTTAAGAAATTCTTTTGGGACACTGTTGTTGGGATGACATATGAGCAAGCTTGTAGGTGTTGCAATGTCATGACTAAGCAATGTTGCAAAATTATGCACACGGATTTGCCTAAATACAGTTTGATCATCAAAATATAGCCTCTATGGGTTTGGATACACTAGCAATTCAAAATTCTCGATCTAAGTCTTCCGGCCTCCGATGCTCCTCAACTTCGTCTGTTGGGTCGGATTAGACGGAGCTTCGACATAGATTCATGCCGGCTCCGCACGGGGCGCAAGCTTAGGGTTTCGTGTCAGGCGTATACGACAACGAGAATCGGTGTTAGGTTATTCAGACTGATTCAAGGGTTCTACGGTGACGATTACGGCTTCGAGGAGTTGGTCCTTATCAGGGGCACTGAAATGACGTGGATGCCGCCTAGGGGGAGGGGGGGGGGGTGAATAGACGCTTTAAAACAATTACAGTTTAGGCTTGAACAAATGCAGGAAAAAACTAGCATTTAATTTATCAAGCACAAAACCTAAATATACTAGGCTAAGCAATGTGCATCAACAATTTATGCTAAGCAAGATAAACAACCAAGTGATAGCAAAATATATAACTTCAAGCGCGAAGGCTATCACAAAGTAAGTGCATAAGTAAAGAGTTCAGGTAAGAGACAACCGAGGCACACTGTGACGATGATGTATCCTGAAGTTCACACCCTTACAGATGCTAATCTCCGTAGAGTGGTGTGAAGGCACAATGCTCCTCAAAATGCCACTAGGGCCACCGTATGCTCCCCATGCCCTCGCAGAATGTAAGGTGTCGTGATTTCACTAAGGGACTCTTGAGGGCGGTCACTGAACCCGTACAAATGGCAACCCTTGGGGCAGTCACCGAACTCGTAAATATTGGTCGGGGTAATCTCCACAATGTAATTGGTGACCCCAAAGCTTGCTCGGAGCTAGATTAGGTTACTAGGGGATGTTCAAATTTATGTTTAGGTGCAACACATATAATTCAAATACAATATTTTGGTGCAACACACAAAGTTTTAGGTAACTAGGGATGTTCATTTATGTTTAAATTTAAATGGTCATAGATAAACGGTCAAACTAGTAATCCAAATAAAGTTTATTTCACTTTTAAAATTGTTTGGGGAATTCATGCAATGGTGCGGACATTTTTAAATGGCCATTTGAGAAAACATCTTTTATTATATGTTTTTGAATTTGAATTTGAACCAAATTTGAGAGTGGGATTATTTTCTAAATGCAATTTAATTATGACAATAAGAGTGGCATGGCCTATTAATTAGGCTAATGACATGACTAATATTTGGGGGTGTCACACTCCAGCACAGCTGCTGGCATCCGCCATCTTTTGCGCAAGTGTTGTTGCTCGCAATCGCTGCTTCGATGCTCCCATTCGACCATCGGTTGCAGTGGCAGAGCTACACCAAATTCCTTTGGGGGGCACACGATATTAACATTTGAAGGGCCAAAATACTAATTTTCCTCCCATCTAAGCTATTTTTTCCTTCACAAAATTGTGCATGGCTGGGGGGCTGTCCCCCTCCCTCCCTTCCCCCTCCCCCCGCGCGCGCCAATGGTCGGCTGCCCGCTCACCTTCCTGGCCGCTGCCCCCTTGGTAATTTTCTTTCCACCAAAAGAATCGGTGTAAAACAGACGGTTGCAAGGCTACTACAAATGGAACCACTAGTCAATCTTGCATCTAAAAATCAATTGCAAACCAGATGACTCAACTTCTTTCAGGACAGGTTAATTGATTCCCTCCATAGTTTGTTTGTGTACACTCTACTACTCTAGTGTCATGTGTACTGTTGAATTCAACTAAAGTTTAATTGAAAGATCGGTGTGTGAATAGATTGCTGTATTTCTAAACTCAAAATTGATTCATTTTTGTGTCAAATTCATTTCATGTTGTAGAAATTCAACAGAAGCCCGCAGCGGAAGTGTCTACGCCCAAGGTTTCAGCTCGAGGGAATCAAGGCAACGATGAAGCAAACCATTGACTTGGTACTGTTTTGCATCCCATACTGTTCTTTGTAGTTTTTGTCATGTTTTATTTATTTTGTTGTATTGTTAAGTATTGTGTTTAAGTTCTAAATTTATTACGCAATTGAGTTCTGTAGTTTTATGGATGCTAAGTTTTTTCCTCACACCAAACTTTTTTTTGGCCCAGGGTTTACTTAAATCCTGGCTCCGCCATTGGCCTATTGGCAAGAAACATTTTTTATAAATATAAGATACCTCGTCAATATGAGGCTTTCGCCACTTCTCGGGTCCATCGCCAAAACTGTCCCTAGGAGAGGTTGGGGCATTTAATCATGAGATCGATCTTCATATAAGGGTAATTTCAAGCCTACAACAGCAACATGAGTGATTTGAAAACAGAGTAACTATCATCTCCCTACAAACCTCGACTAGTTAAGAAATTTGGAGAAACAAACCAAGAGATGTTCATTTGTTAAGACATTCTGGGGCGCAGTTCATTAAAGAGGGTTTGACATAATCCTACAAGATCTCAGATTGCAGCAGACCAATCAGGGATTTCGTCTTCTTGCCATGCCAAGAAACTGAGAATTCAACAGCAACCCTGCCTACCAAAATCATAGACATAGTTCTTGCTTGTTTGTATCACATCAGACATGCTAATATTTGACTACCCTCTACCCGGATTCAACTTCGAGCGGTTGAAAAAAATTCTGACCTAGAGCACCAGAAATTCAGTTTTTTTCTTAGGGCACATTTTCCCCTTTTAAATAGAAGTTTACAAGCATATATACACATAGAGAAATGAACATTTATATGTTGTACTTTCTTTTGAATTGTCCTAGCCAAAACAGTGGAGAAATAGCGAAGTTAGCTAGCTTTAGGCCCTATTTGGTTCAGCTTTTATCAAAGGGTGAACCCAGCAGAATCCGATTTTAGAAATCCGCTGCCAAAATCTGAACCAAAAGCGGAAGCAGCCCAGGACGTGCTTTCCAAAATCCGATTCCGCTGCGGGCCAAAATCTGAAAAAAGTTGTATCAGTTGGTTTGCCAAATGACCTACATGTTTTTCACATCAGATTTTCCACAGCTGTTTTTCCACAGCAGATTTTTCACAGCTACTTTTAGAAATCCACAGCCGAACCAAACAGGGCCTTAACCAAACAGAGGAGACAATTCTTAAAGCAAGTCAGCTGAATTCTGAAAACATTATATAGATGATGGACTTCGTCACTCCGTGGAGCAGAAGAGGGTCCTCACTCCTCACTCAACTGAGCGGCGGGAATACAAATGACGACGCCACCCTCTGCGGAGCAAAAGTCAGAGACGGGGACGACCCTTGATCGGTTAATTGGTTTCTCCTTCTTCCCTAAGCCAACTCTGACGATTACGATGACGATGGTAGCGGCTGGCAACTCCTCTCCTCTAATCTGCCATGACCAAGATGCCCTTCGCCTTCAGTCTCATACGAAAACACTCCGGCGAGGCCCACTTCTTCTTCCTACCACCACACATGAAATGCCTAGGGGGTAGATTCTCCTCGACCTCATCACCGACATCGTCGTCATAAAAGTGCGACCCATCGCGGACCTTGTCGGAGCAAAGCTTGGCCAGAGGCGCCAGTGCAAGTGTCGGTGCTTTTAGCGGCGGAGGGAACTCACACAACGAAGCCGGACATAGTGGAGCAGGACCTGTTGTTGCCGAAGGGGAGCCTCTTTGTCCTCGCTGCCACCTCCCCACCTTTTGGTCATGAGGCTCGAGTCGTACCCCTTCCCGCCATGGACGACCACCTCCTCGAGATCTACCGCATTGCGCACCAGGAACCTGATGAGCTAGACCTGGAAGCGGGTAAGCTCCTTTGCGTCGAACTACATCACCACCCCCCAAATTTGGGCCATGTAAACGTCCGTGTGTTTAGAATTATTGTCCATAGAACTTGTAATCCAAATTTAGGCTCTTGCAATAGTCACCTTCGTCGGTCGTCGTCACCACCATCGCCGGTCTTGTGATATTGTCAATGGAGCTGCACGGTGTGAGGTCCTCCATGGCCGCAATTTGGTCCACTGAATCGGAGGCTTCGGCTAGGTACTCCTGCCAGCTGAACCTAAGCCGGAGAATCGGATGTTGTGAGAATTGCTCCACCTCTTAAGAATTCTTGGTATAGTGATACTTCTCACCATCACCATTCTTTCTTGTGTTGTTTCTAACCGGGATACCAACAGGTGAATGGTGTTATTTTGATTATGCCCTTCTATCAACCCTATTGCTTTGGAGTTGATGGTCAACATTACACCCTTAGGCCATTGATTATTGAATCACCATTCTAACATTGATTCTGCTACCTAAGCCCATATTTCGGGTGCACCCTTCAACCAATGTTAATTGTGTATGTTTTCCTCGAGCATACATCATTATATCATCTGATGTGGCAAATGTTATGTCCTTGTTCATATAATTGTGGAAATCCATCTTTTTGGAAATCTCAATGAATTGGCGCTGAGTCCATCAACCACCTCCTCACCCTCTCCTTGATTTAATGATGAACTCTTTTTTCGGAACTCGCTTCCATAGTTCATTTCCCGAGGATCTTACAATGTCATCTTGTCAATTTGTGTTGCATTTTTTCTTCTCATGCATCTTGAGTCTGAGGTATCCTGACACCAATCAGATCTGAATCTCGGTCAGATAAGATGGTTGGAACATATTTCTAGGAGTTATAACACCTTTACATGACCGAGTAAGGTGATGTCATTCCTAGCACGCCTAGCCGGAGCACCTAGTGTTATAGTTTCCTTTTCGGCAAGGTTATCCATTCATCCATGAGGAAGTTGTAAGACTTATTCTACAAGTTGTTCCCGATGGATCCTTTGTGTATCCAGAGTCTGACCTTTGCTTGAAAACCATGGCAATGCTATCTCGAAGCATGTCACTGGTACTCCGATTTTCAATAAGAACATTTGAAGCACAAAGCTACATTTTCTTTATCAATTATCCAAACACCGTCGTATGGGTAATGGCATGAAATTTCTCTCCCCTTTTCTAAAGGGTTTTCTATGTTATATCCCGTCATGGATATCATGCTCTGCTTGCCCTTGGAAAGGATATACCCCTGAAATATGTGTTTAAACACATTTTCCTTTCCATTGTTCTGTTTAATCTGATGATCACATTTCCTTTACATTGGTTTGTTTAACCTTTCCGGTGATCTATATGATCTAAGCAGTAATATTCTTCTGCTTATGTAAACGCCTAGGTGTACAATCGTGTTGGTAAGACCCTGTTACTATTGATGATGACATTCCGATAACCACCGATGGACGAGAACTTTGCCTATTGGTCCGCCTCGTTCAACGAGCAGGAAGATGGTTCTCTTCGTCCCTCGCCCTTGGTACTGACGTTGTTGCCGATATAACTGACAGGCTATCCGCTGACAGTCTTGGCTACATGGGCATACAAGACGTCACCGCCCTTCCTACCGTTAACTCACATGGTGGGCCCATAACCCATAGTTCCACAGGATCGAAACCTGACTCTCCTATACACCCTGTTGTCAAAGTTATTCCTCGCACTTGACTTCATATGTAATTCACGGGCCACCTGCCTAGTGAAATATTCTGGTATCAGACGCAATACTTGTTCTCGTTGCTCTGAAGCCCTTTCACCTTCTAATTAGGCCATCGAACGATTGCTTGCCCATTGAAAACTTCTCATGGTACCTTCTTACTTTACTCTCGATATTTTTAAGTATCTATTCAAGAGTTACTTTCTACCATATTCCCTGAGTTATCTGCCAGATAGTCAACCTTGTAAGGTCCGTTCTTCCGAAGTTACCCCTTGTCCTTCTGTTACTATGATGAAATTTTCGAAGAAAGGATGAGGACTTCATCATGATGACCTAAAGCAGTGGAATGAAGACATCAATGTAATGGATCGATCTCTTCGAGAAGAGCAATCATGACCGAGAAGATTCGTTAGAATTTCGTAACCAACACTCTCCCCCTTATTCCACCTCTTAAATCTCAGGACGAGATTTGTTGTAGTGGAGGATATTTGTAACACCCCCAGTGGTTAGCTACAGTAACCTCACCCTAATGATGCCGTGTCACCAGGCTAGCCAAGCTAAATTCCCACTTGATAAAAATCAAAGCCATTTTCAATTTAAATTAAAGTCAAATAAATTATTTCTTCGAACAGAAAAAACTAAAAATTTCACCTTATTCTAAAAATTCCCTTTATCATTGTTATGTTGAAACCAACAATATTTGACTCACCTAGTAATACCTAGGGATTTATTAAGTGGTCCAGCAGCAAACTACTTGGCCTTTTCAATTTTAAAAATATTTGAACAAGTCCCCTTTCGGTCTAAACCTTTTGTGTGGCTGTAGGTTAAAAACTTGGTATTTATGTGCCAAGTTTTAACTACAACTAAAAATCTTTTGCTACTAAAAGAAAATACCAACCAGTAAATAAAATAGGAAATAAATGAAAGAAAAGGAAAATACAAAACCAAAAACAAAAAAATGAAAAGGAACCCCCTCGATGGACCTCGGACCAGCTGGCCGTCCCAACCAGTCCGGCCCACCCCACACTTCCCCTGGCCTATATGGCCCTATCCCCCCGAAACCCTAAACCGCTACCCCCCCCCCCGCTCTTCCCACCCCTCTTCTGTTCCTCCCGGTCGGGGTCGAGGAGATCGGCCCGACCCCGCCGATGAACGACGTCCCACCCTTCGCGCGCTGCCCACCTTGCCGGCGCCCGCCTCTCTGTCCCGTCCCACACGGCGCCTGCCCCCCCCCCTCTCGACCCAAACAGGATCGGGATCGACCACGTGCCGCCACGCCGCCGCCAGTGGACCTCACCGTTCGCCGGAGCCCCCCCCCCCTCGCCGGACTACCTCCCTGTCGGTGTCAAAACCGGCGGATCTCGGGTAGGGGGTCCTGAACTGTGCGTCTAGGCCGGATGGTAACAGGAGGCAGGGGATACAATGTTTTACCCAGGTTCGGGCCCTCTTGATGGAGGTAAAACCCTACATCCTGCTTGATTAATATTGATGATATGTGTAGTACAAGAGTAGATCTACCACGAGATCAGAGAGGCTAAACCCTAGAAGCTAGCCTATGGTATGATTGTATGTTGTGATTGTTGTCCTACGGACTAAAACCCTTCGGTATATATATAGACACCGGAGAGGGTTAGGGTTACACAAGGTCAGTTACAAAGGAGGAGATATCCATATTCATATTGCCTGCCTTGCCTTCCACGCCAAGTAGAGTCCCATCCGGACACGAGACGAAGTCTTCAATCTTGTGTCTTCATAGTCCAATAGTCCGGCCAAAGGATATAGTCCGGCTGTCCGGAGACCCCCTAATCCAGAACTCCCTCAGTAGCCCCTGAACCAGGCTTCAATGATGATGAGTCCGGCACGCAGTATCTTCGGCATTGCAAGGCGGGTTCCTTCTCCGAATACATCACAGAAGAATTTGAATACGAGGATAGTGTCCGACCCTGCAAAATAAGTTCCACATTCCACCGTAGAGAGAATAATATTTTCGCAGATCTAATTTGCTGGCTTGTTTTGGCAGCATGACGTTATGTCATGGCCCGGTGATTATTCGAACCGTTTTTCTTCAACCAGCTCCACACATAACGCGAGGCGGTTGACACATCTTATCAAAGCAGAGATCGTGTTCCCCCAATTACGAGATTCTTATTAATGCGGTCGTGGGTAACCCAATCGTGTCTAGGACTCCTAGATTATAGGCAAGTCCTAAACGGCTACGAAGAGGACGCTTGATATTCACCCTCTTTATAAAGGGACAAGGTTTTTGCTTTTTCCCTCTCGTGCTCAATCGAACCCTTCCCCTGCCTCGAGTTCCAACACCCAAAGTCCAGGTTAGGTGCTCCGGATCTTCAATCATGTCCGGATCCAGCCTTCAAGGCCGATGGATGCCCTCCTCCGTGACGGAAGAGGACATCAAGAAATTGAGGGAGGCCAGATACCTGACCGCCGAGGTTTCGCATCGGCTTCCTGCTCGAGGGTAGGTCGTCCCTACTCCCGAACCCAACGAGAACGTCGTGTTCGTCTCCCACTTCCTCCGAGGCCTAGGCCTCACTCTGGATCCCTTCGTCAGGGGTTTGATGTTCTATTACGGGCTAGATTTCCACGATCTAGCTCCGGACTCCTTTCTCCACATCTCAACATTTATTGTCGTGTGTGAGGCCTTCCTCCGCATTACCCCTCACTTCGGCCCGTGGCTCAAGACCTTTGAAGTGAAGCCGAAGATGATCGAGGGGCAACATGCAGCGTGCGGAGGTGCATCAATAGGCAAGATGGCAGGAACTCCATGACCGAAAGGTTCCTTTCCAGAGGTGTCCGAATTATGGCAACGGGAGTGGTTTTACGCCACAACTCCCAGAAGTGCCAAGTGTGCGGCTTCTCCCGCTTTCCTCTCGGGCCCCCCACCATTACTAATGTCATGGACTAGCAGAGGTCTGAGCTGGGGTCCAGCCAAGGACGTGCCTATACTGCAAAGCCGCATTCGAGATCTCTTCGAGGGAGATTTTAATTTGGTCGTGGTAATACAAGTTATGCTAGTTCGTCAAGTCCAGCCTTGCAAACGCCGGCCCCTTCGCTTGTGGGAGTTCAACCCAGAAGGACCGCGTGCCATTCAAAGTTTCCTCGGCCTGACGCACGAGGAGATGTACAAGTCATTCTTAGGACCTCAAATAGAGTGTCCGGATGCTACTGAGGACGTGGGCCTGAGCAGTAACCGCGCCGCCGAACAAGTAAGAAATTCTCTAGCCGAACACATTGTCCTTTATTCATCATGAAGTTATTTCTGAGAGATCGCTCTTTGACCAGGACTGACTAACAAAGGCGAAGATGATTCGGTGTTCGGCCCCCCTCCCTGAGGGTTTGGAAAATCCGGTATTGGAAAAGATGCTCGAGCTCGCACCTTGCCCGGAGCCCTCGAAGGAAGATACATCGGGGAATAATGTGGGCGGAAGCGGGCCCCCATCGCTTCCAGTTCCAATCGAGGGAATGAGCATCTCCTTAAAGGAAGATAACCGGGGGAGGAAGAGGACTGCTTCCGAGGATCCGGAAGCCGAGGCCTCCAAACGAGAGAAGAAGTCTCCAATAGAGGGTCCTGCCTCGGGGGGTGCTCTTGCCACACAAAGTCCGCGGGGGGATCAGCCCTCCAACGAGTCGTAAGTGATCCAAAAAAATAATTTAATAGTGAAGGTGTACTATCTTTCGTCTGAGAAAATAACCGCCACATATATCTTGCAGTTCGGGTCTTAGCCCTTCTCAGCTGAGCTTGTCTTCAGGGGATCTTCTTCCGAAGATGATGGAGAGCGAAACGCCTCCCCCGGACTCCTCCGCTCAAGAAGCGAGCGACCCCGAAGTGTCGTCACGGAGGGCCTCTCCGGATCCGGTGAGGCCAGAAGATAATCCCATAGACTCCCGAAGTCCTCGGCGTCCGGCTCCCGGAGAGAGCAAACAAAAGAGTCCGGCACCATCTGGTATGCAGTCGGATGTTCTGAGGGAGCTGTTAGGGCGAGCGGCCATCTCAGAAGAGCACCGTACACTGATGGGTACGGTGATGGAGAGAATTTCGTCCGCCGAAAGCGGATTACATGGAGCCTTTATGAGTCTAATAACAGGCTTTGAGGTACGTGAAATAATATGTGATAGTATCGCACATGTTAGGTGTGCCATGTGTAGATAGTATCCCCTGAGACTCTGGTTGTCGTCGAGAACGGCGGCGAACAGAGGATCATAGTCCCAGGCAATAACCAGACTGCCTTTATGTGCAGGTGGTGGAAGCTCCGGTGGCTAGCCGGACTAGTGAGTTTGCCGAATTAAAACAGCAACTGGATGCGGCAGACACCGACATCAAGCTTGTTAATAAGCGGCTTGCCAAATCACAGGGTAAGTAATGTTTTTTGGTGAATGTCACACAATAAGAGCAACATGATGCCAGTATCTTTAAAATGTTGTGACTGCAGACGGAGCTGCCACCGTGGAGACCCTTCGGGCGGAACTCATCCGAGCCAAGGAACAAGCGAGGGTTAGTAATGCGGCTGCTTTGAAGGTGGCCGAAGATTTAAGAGCCGAGAAGGCTGCCCATGGTGAAAGCAAAGAAAAGATGGCCGTAGAATTAAAAGGCACTGCCGACCGTTGCCAGATCCTTGAAGAAGAAAGCCGAGTGAAGGCAGCGGACCTTGAGAAGGCCACTATGGCGACCAAAGACAATCGCTCTGCTATGAGGGCGAAGAAGGAGGAGCTGCACAAAGCCGGGGATATTGCGGCTGGGAAGCCCTTTCTGCTACGGAGGAAGTTCAGAGATCCGCATTATGCCCCTCTGGATCGGCTGTGGAGTTCGGCAGACGCATATATGGACTTGGCGGCGAGCGTTGTCGATGCGGTCGAATACTTCTGTGATCAATCAGATCGTGAAGTGGACAAGCTATTCTGGTCGCAATTCAACGTTCCAGAGCGTCCGCTTCCCTTGACTGATCTGCTAACCGAATGGGCCGAACTTAATAGGTTGTCCGGACTCGCCATGAGGTCTGTTGTAGAGCATTTGTGGCCGGAGAAGCCGAAGCCGAACAGCTATTTCAGCTTAGTGCAGCAGTTCCTTGGTGCGGTGCCGCGCGTCAACGCGATGAAGAGGTCGGCGTGCATAGAAGGCTCGCGGATGGCCTTTGCCCGTGTCAAGGCATACTGGGCAGAGATGGATGCTACCACTGTCGCGACGCAAGGTTCAGCCATAGGCCGAGTAGCTGTCGAGCACTATTTTGAAGAGGTTCTTGATGGTGCTCGTTTGATAGAGTCGCAGTGCTCTAAGAATATTATGTTTGAATGACATGTATTCCCATTGTAAACACAATGTTTTTATGAAATATAGTAAGGCTGTATTTATACTTTTGCCGAAAAGTAATGTGATGCCTCCTGTGCGGCTGTTTGTGTATATATGTATATAACCTGAAAGATTGCAGTCGTCGGCTTCAACCCCCACGCATATAATGCGGAGGTGCTCGCAAAAAACGCGTGTTCACACTTAACCCAACGTCTTGGTCCTATTAAGGAGGTGATAGCGCAGCGAAAGAGGCAACCGGACTATCATGCTTTAACACTTTCACTTAGCCATATGAGTTTGACAGTGGGGCTACTAGATAGCCCTTTGTGGCTCCGCACTCTCCCGATCTCGAGGTGCGTACATGCCTGGCCGGAAAACGACCCTTCGTTAAGGCGGAGGAATTCTAACATTCCGATAGGTCATCAAGTGGTTGACCAGTCTCACGCTATATCATGACAGTCAGTTTTCGGCTTTCTCTACCGAGGTGCTCGTTCGGGTGAACCAGGGCACAATCGCAGTAGTTCTCCTGGTGTTGCCTTAGCCGATAAAGCGGAACGTAAGGCACCAAAACAAGGAGCCGGGCAAATCCAACATTTGACCAAAGACAATGATTCGGAGCTGATGCATATAAGGCCAAACTCGCGATGCCGAACACTCCCTAAGGTATTCGGTCTTTATGGTCTAAACCGGGCCTAAATAGTGCCCTTTGTAAGAAGCCCCTTGTGTCCAGGTACGTGCATTATTCTGACGTGGCCACATGCCAAGACGTCAGCATCCTTCCCAATTGTACTGAGAATTCGGTGGATGTGTATCAACAAGAGACAGTAAAAAAGGTTTATGCATGGTCTTAATCTAAAAAGAATCCTTGGAACGGGTCCTGCTGCACGTCTGCGCCTGTGTCTCCGTTATGCCACATCCTGGACGGGTGTAGCACGATGATCATCTGTAAAAGAGAGGAACTTAGGTGAAAAAGTTGTCGTGCAAAAAGATAGTTTTTAAAGAAACCATATATAACTAAAAATGAGTAGAAATTGCCACTTGTCTGCGCGTGTTGAGCCCCTTTT
>NC_057809.1:50784948-50785938 GCF_018294505.1 Triticum aestivum | reverse complement strand
GGCTGGATGAACAGTAGACGGTGGAGGGGTGGTTGAACAGTAGCCGGTGGAGTAGCGCGCGGTGGAGGCTGGATGAACAGGAGCCCGTGGAGGCTGGAGGAGGTCGACGGTAGCCCGTGGAGGCTAGAGGAGGTCGACGGTGGAGATGAACATCATCCCGTGGAGTCCCATTTTGCGGTACACCACACCCCTCCCGATGAACAGGACCCCCATTTCGACCGTAGGAGGTCCGTTTCGTCCGTTTTGCGGTACGCCACACCCCTCCCGATCAACAGGACCCCCATTTCGACCGTAGGAGGTCCGTTTCCTCCGTTTTGCGATACGCCACACCCCTCACGATCAACAGGACCCCCGTTTCGACCCTAGGAGGTCCGTTTCCTCTGTTCTGTGGTACGCCAGGCCTCCTTTCCATCGCCTGTTCCGTCCAAGCCCTCCCGATGAACACGACCACGCATTCCGTTCCGACCCAGCCGGTTGGCTCCCACGCGTTCCGTTGCCTCCCGATGAACACGACGCATTCCGTTGCCTCCCGATGAACACGACGCATTCCGTTGCCTCCCCATGAACACGACGCATTCCGTTGCCTCCCCATGAACACGACGCATTCCGTTGCCTCCCCATGAACATGATGACGATGCTGTTTCTCCATTCCGACCCAGCCATGTACATGAGCCCTGGCCGTACGTATGCGCGAGTAGGCATTCGAGACCCTGCCCGTATGTACACATACGTGGCCGTATTTTCTTTCTTGCACCCTGGCCGCTGTATGTACGTGTACATGCTACATGCACGCCTCTACTACGACACGTGCGCGCCTCTACTACGACACGTGCGGGCCTCTACATCGACCAGTATGACAACGCTACGTACGCTTCGACCAGGTGGGTCCCGACTATCAGGCACTTCCTTGCCTGCGAAGATGTAGCTGGTGGGTCCCAGCAGTCAGGGGGGCGAATCGTTTTTTTTGCCTGGACGCACTTCCTTGCGTGC
>NC_057809.1:50784005-50784938 GCF_018294505.1 Triticum aestivum | reverse complement strand
CGTCCGTTTTGCGGTACGCCACACCCCTCCCGATCAACAGGACCCCCGTTTCGACCGTAGGAGGTCCGTTTCCTCCGTTTTGCGGTACGCCACACCCCTCCCGATCAACAGGACCCCGTTCTGAACGTAGGAGGTCTGTTTCCTCCGTTTTGCGATACGCCAGGCCTCGTTTCCATCGCCTGTTCCGTCCAAGCCCTCCCGATGAACACGCCACGCATTTCGTTCCGACCCAGCCGGTTGGCTCCCACGCGTTCCGTTGCCTCCCGATGAACACGACGCATTCCGTTGCCTCCCGTTGAACACGACGCATTCCGTTGCCTCCCCTTGAAGACGACGCATTCCGTTGCCTCCCCATGAACGCGACTCATTCCGTTGCCTCCCCATGAACATGACGACGACGCTGTTTCTCCGTTCCGACCCAGCCATGTACACGAGCCCTGGCCGTACGTATGAGCGAGTAGGCGTTCGAGACCCTGCCCATATGTACACATACGTGGCCGTATTTTCTTTCTTGCACCCTGGCCGCTGTACGTACGTGTACATGCTACGTGCGCGCCTCTACTACGACACGTGTGCGCCTCTACTACGACACGTGCGCGCCTCTACATCGACCAGTATGTACGTACACGTTCGCGACCAGAATGACAACGCTACGTACGCTTCGACCAGGTGGGTCCCGACTATCAGGCACTTCCTTGCCTGCGAAGATGTAGCTGGTGGGTCCCAGCAGTCAGGGGGGCGAATCGTTTTTTTTGCCTGGACGCACTTCCTTGCGTGCGAAGGTGTAGCTGTTGGGTCCCAACAGTTAGGCGGGCGAATCGTTTTTTTGCCCGGACGCACTTGCGTGCGAATCGTTTTTTTTGCCCGGACGCACTTCCTTGCGTGCGAAGGTGTAGCTGGTGGGTCCCAGCAGTCGGGGGGTGAATCGTTTTT
>NC_057809.1:50771819-50783995 GCF_018294505.1 Triticum aestivum | reverse complement strand
CTGGTGGGTCCCAGCAGTCGGGGGGCGAATCGTTTTTTTCGGACACACTTCCTTGCGTGCAAAGATGTAGCTGGTGGGTCCCAGCAGTCAGGGGGGCGAATCGTTTTTTTTCGGACGCACTTCCTTGCGTGCGAAGATGTAGCTCGTGGGTCCCAGCAGTTAGGGGGCGAATCATTTTTTTTGTGAAATACGGTGGCCCGTCTAGTAGGTCCCCGCTGTCAGGTGGAGGAATAATTATTTTGCGCGTAATAAGGAGGCACTTCCTTGCGGCTGCCGTGGACCCAGCTGTCAGCCTCTCCATGTACAGTCCACGTCCGATGGAAGTCGTTCCTTGACCACGTTGACTATGCCGCGCCGAGAGCACCAGGGTGGTGGACGACGAGGCCAAGGAAGGGGAGACGCGGAGCCGGGGAAGACGTGGCAGTGGATGCACACGCGGAGAGGAGTACGAGGGTTCACTGGTTTGGCTGCTCTGCCGTCGCCGCAGAATAACAGGGGGTGTGGGTGAGTGGAGGGATGGCCTGGCCAACGGTGGGAGTAGTAGGGGCGGTGAGGCCTCTGCGGCAGCACAGCGGGCCACGGGAGGCAGGAGCAGGCGGCACGACGGCGCTGCTTTGGGCGGCTGGAACAAGAAGACCAGAGGTTGAATAAGCACGACGGCCGTTGGATGGACATCGTACGGTCACTGCAGCTAGAATCGTTTATATTGACTAAGTTGAAAAAGCCCTCGGTACGTCAACTTAGTAGGCCCACAGGTTAGCTTCCGAAACGGTGCGCCCCAGATGTCAGGGGGAGGAATCATTTTTTGGGCGGGTGAAGCTAGAATATCCGAGATTGAAGAAGAAGCACGACATCCGTTGGATGGACATCCAACGGCCACTGCTGCTAGAACCGTGTGTTGACTATAAGTTGACAAAGCCTTGCATACGCGTCAACTCTGTTTTTTAGGGGACACGTCAACTTAGTAAGGCCAGAAGTGTGTGGCAGAGAACTTATAGCCCATTTGAGATTTGTAAGAATGAGTAGCCCATTTTTGAATTCTAATGGAATTTACTACAGCCCATTTATAGTTTGTTAAAAGTATAGCCCATTTCAACAAACCGTTCAAAACAGAATTCAATAAAATTTCCCACATTTTGATGGGATCCGAAATATTTTTATCCCAAAATTTCTAGTCAGATTAAATACAATTTCAATATAAATTTATATTATGTAAAAATCCAACGAAACATTGCGCTCGCAACAATTAATGAAATTAAAATTTTCAATATCCAAAAATAATATTTTATAAAGTAATCACGTGTTTGGTGCATTTTTTTATAGTTACTGCCCAGTTTTTATAATTACATCCCATTTATTATTTCTTAAAGCTCATTTTCTTGTTAAGCCTAATGCATCCCTCCTAGGAAAGATTTGCAGCCCAGCGGGGCGGAGAATAACAACTTTACCTTGTGTGGGTATTCCTAAAAAAAGTATTGCTGGGCTAGCCATTTTTAGCTTGAAAAAAATTAATATCTGGGCTAGATATCTGGCCTGGGCTAGACGGGCCACAACCCGCCCAGTTAATACCTACAACGATGTTTTCGTTGTTATTCAGAGGAGAAAATTTAATATCTGGGCTAAACATCAAAAAACTCTGCAGTGCTCACACCTCAAAAATACAAATACTGCTCGAGCTACTTGGTCCCAGCTGTCGGCCGCTTCTTGTGTAATTCTCTCGTTTATTGACTACTACAGAGGTTGACAATGGTGTGGGACCGTGATGTCAGGAAACCAGGAGGAAGCAAAATAAATTATAGTTATATATATATAATAAGGAGGCACTTGCGTACGTGAGGCTATGGACCTGGTGGGTCCCCATTGTCATCCTCTCCAAGTAAAGTCATCTCCTCGCCCGCGCGCGCTTTCCACCCGAAACAGTCAGTGCCGCCCGCCTCGCTTCCCGGTGCAGGCGATTGCTCCGCCTTCAAACGACACAAGTGCCGTCCGTCCGTCCATCTGTCGCCCACATTAATGATACGCGGTTGCTGAGGCGGCTACTCCGGCGCCACACGTCCGTCCCTCCGCCCGCCCACCATTGCTATATAAACTGCTGCGCCGGCCATAGCCGTAGTCATCCGCATTCGTTCCCTTTCTCCTGTCCACACCACTACTGCCCACCATGGCTTCCTCGCGCTCCAGCGCTCTTCGGGACGGGCGGACGACAGACCACAAGGAGATGGCGGCCATTGCTGCCGACCGGCTGGCCAGTAGGCAGCCGAAGGACGACGATGTCCCAATGGATAACATGGTAGTCGACGATCCGGCGCCAACCCCCTCCTCCGCACCATCCTCGCCGGTGCATTGCACCATGACCATCGGCGAGGACCATGCCCAATATATGGATAGGGTGAGGCAGATGCGTGAGGAGCAGTTCCGGGAGGCGCAGGCTGACGCCGCCTACAACCACCATCTCCTCCAGGAACACCTGCAGGCGGAGGAGCAGATCGCCCCGGAGCCGGAGCAGGAGGCGCTGCTCGACTCGTACCGCTCCGCCTGCAAGGGCCGCCTCGAGCGCTGGCGGTACCGCATGCGGGTGGCGGAGGCTGCGGCCGCCTACAAAGGGGCTAGCAAAGAGGATGATGAAGCGGGCGAGGCATAGTTTGGCAAGACCGAGGACGAGGCAGAGGACAATGCCGGCTCCGATGAGTCCCCGCTCCGCTGGCGTCAATGAGGCCCTGCTCCGCCGAGGCCCCGCGGCGCCAACAACGAGGCAGAGGACACCGCCGGCTCCGCCAAGGCCCTGGCCCCCCAACAACGAGGCAGAGGACATCGCCGGCTCAGCCGAGGGCCGACCCTGCCGGCAACGTGGGGGAGGATTTCCACCGCTCCGCTGAGGCACCGCCTACCGGCAACGAGACAGAGGATATCGCCGGCTCCGTCGAGGCCCCGCCCCGCTGTCAACGAGGCCACACCACACAGAAAACGAGGAAGAGTAGAACATGGTAGGTCGCCGCCGCTCAGGTCCAAGTAAGGCCACCGCTGATACCCTCCGGCTGAAGCCAAACTAGGCGGGTTGACCATTGACGGCCGGTTAGCTTCTTGGCGGCGACGTGGAGTCGGAGAGCTGCGCTGGAGAAGAACGCCGGTTCTACTTAACTGCTGGTGCAGTTGGCTGACTAACACGTGGTCCCAACAGGCCACATGTCAGTTACGCAACTGCACCTGCAGTTAAGTCACTGAAGCTTCTATTCGGCTCAGCGGGACATAGGTGGGTAGCTTCGGTTAATTAATTATAACTCTAGCGCACCCCTTTTTAGTTGAAGAATGTATGAAATGTAATGAAATCCGGCATGTTTATATGAAATCCGACCGTGTATGAATGAATTTATTTCGATTAGTTTGAATTCCTGTATCACTGGCATTGGATGAACATGCAAAATAATACGTACTAGCATTATTCCCAGGGTGATCACCTCGTTTGCAGCAGTTTCACATGTACTCCCTCCGGTCCTTTCTACTCTGCATACAAGTTTTGTCTGCAGTCAAAGTATCTCTACTTTAACCAATCTTATACAAAAAAGTATGCACTTTCACAATGTGCGAAGTAAAAAGGAACAGAAGGAGTACAAAGAGTTTGAGCAGCCTTTTAGCGTTTTTGTACATTGCAATCAAACACACAGGCCTGGCAATTCATAGAGAACATTGAAAACAATTGATGATTATGCATCTCAGCGACTCACATGTCAGAGGCAATATTTACTTCACAACTAAAGAATAAAGAAAAAATTGCTCGACGCTGCTGACAGCAAAGGGCGTCCCATTCGAAAATATCAAACACATGTCTTGCTAAAATCAGTGAGCAAAATTTGACAAGGTTGTCCCATTCCAAAATATCAAATGCCTACGATTGTGGAATGGGCAGGGTTTTCCATCAGTTTGGACATTGACATGGCACTGTGTGCTAAATAAACCAGCTGTTCTTTTTGTGCAGTTCCACCAAAATCAACCAAATTCGCACGTAGCTTGTATGATTTCGCCCTTATATGTTGCAACGCCTTGAACTTATCGGCACCTCCTTTCTTGTGGTGGAAATGAATGATTTGATGTATTCATGAACATTTTGTGCAGTTCCCATTGAAAGCAAGCTGAGCACCCCTGTTTGCACAAATACAAAAAAGTGATTAGTATAAAGCAAACTGTACTATGAATTGACAGTTTCAACAGGCACATACATGGTCCATGTAGAGCACACTTTTAGAAAAATGGAACTCACCAGAAAGAATCCTAGAACAACATTGTACTCGCGCATCACAGCAAAAAAATGGAGATTTGTTAGTCCTTCTGGGGAGTAATGTAACCATCCTTCAACTGCTCGTTCTGATGAAGATAGACATGGCTTCTTCATCCTGGCAAAATCGGAACTAGTCACTTCACGTACTCCATATTCTTCTTCAGAGGAAGATGATCCTGTTGTGCAAAGACAAGAGGACTACTAAATGCTAGCATCCCTGTTAGCTCGAAAAAAAGAAAGGAAATATTTAAAAGAACACAGATGAAGCACTTCTCAAGGACAATACCACTTTTTCATGACAATATCTAAACAGTAGCACAACACCAATAGAGATGACAAACCTCAATCATATGGATGAAACCAGTGGGCGAGTACCAACCTTTGTCAGGAGGCTTATTGTGTAGAGCATACAGATGAAGCACTTCTCCGGAACCATCTGTTGCTATCTACGGTGGTGGCCATCCTTACTATATACTCCTCGATTAGTTTAATGTTTCCAACATCTTCTTGTGCAGTTCCACTAAAATATATGGTATTTTCAAAGAAGATCCCTGTTTGCACAAGTAGAGATAATTACATATTACATTAAGAGTGGCATCAAATCAGTGGCAAAACAATTGCTCGTTCTAGCCATAGCAATAAATTAAGATGCAAAACTATATCATTACTTGTGTCATCACAGTTCCAGTGGTTCATTACAGCACCGGGAGTTGATTTTTGTTTTTCTGCCGCTTGTTCTTCCTCTTCATCACTTGGTTCAATAACAGACAAGCTTCGCCTTCAATGTAAGATTTGGCATGTCAATTAGGGAGCACAAGTATAGTACTAAACTTAATTTTCTGATGAAAGTGGCAAAATACAGGCCAACAGTTGTGAAATATCCTTATCTTACCTCAATGGGATATTACGATACACATACAGATTGGAAGTCTTGTCTCCATTTGTGTAGTTCACTAAAATCAAGCAACATTATCATACAAGTAGCACAACATATGAAAGCACACTGCAGAATCATGTGAAAGAAGGCTAGTACTGACCTCTCATGATGCGGAATTCAAACAACTCACAAGAAGAAGATCTGAACCAAATTCGCCTTAACGGATAGGAAGTAAGATCTCCTCTTGTGCAGTTCCACTAAGATCAAGCAATCAAGCAACGTTGTCGGAGTGACATTTTGGTTGAACTGCACAAAACACTCTTAAAACAAAAGTGTTTTGTGCAGTGCAACAAAAGGTCACAATGGCAATGAGGTGAAGTGGATAACTCTGTTTACATAGAGGTGCAAAGGAAACAATTAGTGGTCAATACGGTGGATGACACAGAAGCCAACAAAAAGAAGCATCTACCTTATCTAAATGGGAAAGAAAGCAAGACAATAGCATTTCTCAAACGGTGGCATTGATTAATATTAACATAGAGATTATATTAACAATAAAATTCGTTAAACATGTAATTTGCTTTTAACTGTGGCATTGCATCAATTTTCCAGCGGCATTATTAGAGGGTGTTTGTTTACAGGGACATTTTGGTGTAGGGACTAAAAAAACTCCATGCCAGTCCCATCTAAACCAAACATGAGGGACTTTTAGGGACTAAAAGTGGGCATTTGGGACTAAAGAAAGAAGACCCCGAGGGGGTCTTTTTGGGACTTTTTCCAACAGTTGCCCCTGCCACGCATCGCACCTTGTCTCTATTAGTTCATTACTAGGGGTAACATGGTCTTTTAGCATGTCATTTAATAACCTCTAGTCCATGTTTAGTCCCTATGTAGCGACTAGACCTCAAACAGTCTGATCTCTGTGCTCCGGTGTCATCCCTGGATCAGTAATGCTGACACCACATAGTACTCGGAGGATTTATAGCAGAGTAACAATCACACACTTATTACATCGAGTGTCTCAAAAGAGAACTTATTACAATAAATATGGCTTAAGGCCATCTAATAACGATAACAGCGGAAGGCTTAGAAGATAAGTGAGTCCATCAACTCCAATGGCATCACTGAGTATAGAACCATGACCTAAAAACTCCTTAATCGTTGTCTGAAAAGTCTGCAACATTAACGTTGCAGCCCGAAAACGGGTCAGCACATGGAATATGCTGGCAAAGTAACACATAGAGAGTAATGGAATGAAACAGCTATACTATATGCATATTTGGCTGGTGGAAAGCTCTATGGTTACAGTTTTTGCATAAAGCCAATTTTTCCCTACTTCAAAGGAATAAATTTAATTACTATCATGGTGGTTGTTAAACATTGAGAATGGTTGACAGCATTCTCAATCCCAATTAAGCATCATCATTAAACAAACCCAACAAAATTAATTTTAGAGTAACATGTTGAGATTCGCATGATAATCCAGATACTAGATACTCAAGATGTCCATAACCGGGGACATGGCTAACCATGATTAGTTTATTACACTCTGCAGAGGTTTGCGCACTTTTCCCCACAAGACTCGATCGCCTCCGTTGGATTTCTCTCACTACATGGTGTTTGAGAAACGGATGACCGAGACACAGTCTTTCAGAAGCACTAGCACCCACTAGTAGAAAACAGGGGTATGGTCCAGGCCGGCTCAGCCCATTAGTCCCAGTTCAGTGTAGAACCGGGACCAATGTGGGCATTGGTCCCGGTTCGTGAGCCCAGGGGGCCGACCGGGGCACATGGGCCATTGGTCCCGGTTCGTCTGGACCTTTTGGTCCCGGTTGGTGGGACGAACCGGGACCAATGGGACTCACTGCTGGCCCACCACCATTGGTCCCGGTTGGTGGCTTGAACCGGGACCAAAGGCTCCCCTTTAGTCCCGGTTCATGCCACCAACCGGGACCAATGAGGTGCCTATATATACCCCCTCGTGCAAGAGCAGAGCACAGTGCTTTGTTTTTTCTGGCCGAGGGGGAGAGGGCTTTGTGGTGCTCTAGCTCACCTCCTATGCACATGAGGTGTTCGATGGAATGCCCGAGCCACACTACTTAAGCTTTCTCCTCTCGAAGCTCGACCTCCAAGCTCCATTTTCCTCGAGATTTGTCTAGATTTAGCGGTCCGTCATGCCCCGTCCCCGTCTTCACCACCATCGATCACCCGCGCCGATCTCATCACCGACACCACCGTGGTGAGCCCCTCGTTCTTATCTTCTTTCTGAAAGGAAAAATATTCTTACTTGTATGTTTGGATAGATACTTGTATCATTTTCTTACATTTATTATTGCATCTTATACAGTGCGATGGTTTTGGTATCCGCCCCCGTCGGCCCTCGTCCTGTCTATGATTCGGATTTGGTATGTATATTATCTTTATAACTATTGGTTCATTTATTGTTTATGAAAATTATGCCGACCAACGTGACATAGATTTTATTATCTAGGATGTATGTGAATCGGAAATGCCAACCGACCCTATTGTCGAGAGGTTAAATTTAGTTGAAGAAGAAAACAATTTGTTGAAGGAAAAAATAAAAAAAATTGAGGAGGAGAAGATGATATTGGAGTTGCATGTTGCGGATGTCGTCGATGATCACAAGATCAAGATGGATGCAATGCGCTTGAAGATTAGAAAGATTAGAAAATATGCCATTCATACCGAGGCTTGGTATCATTATGCCGTTGGATCAATTGTTACCTTGGTTGCGATTATGATCGCATTTGTTTTCGCATTGAAATGTTTTACATAGTTTCAATGTATGGTTTAATTAATTAGATGCTCTGGAGAGCTATATGTTGTTAGATGAGAACTATGTATGCACTTTGGTTTTAATGTGATGATGAACTTCTATTAATTTGGACACTTAATTATATATAATGCACGCAGATGAACCGGCAATGGATGTACGGTGACAGACACACCCGCGAGTACATTAAGGGCGTGCATGAGTTTCTCGATGCGGCTGAGGCAAACAAGCAGAATGGTTTTATGTGTTGTCCATGCACTGAATGTGGGAATACGAGGTCTTACTCTAACCAGAAAATCCTTCACTCCCACCTGCTTTACAAGGATTTCATGCCACACTATAATGTTTGGACGAGGCACGGAGAAATAGGAGTTATGATGGAAGACGACGAAGAAGAAGACTACGATGACAACTATGTGCCCCCTGAATACGGTGATGCTGCAACGGGGGGAGCTGGTGAAGATCAAGAGGAACCAGACGATGTGCCCAATGATGCTGCAATGGGTGAAGCTGCTGAAGATCCAGAGGAACCAGACGATGTGCCCGATGATGATGATCTCCGCCGGGTCATTGTCGATGCAAGGACGCAATGCATTAGTCAAAAGGAGAAGCTGAAGTTCGATCACATGTTAGAGGATCACAAAAAAGGGTTATACCCCAATTGCGAAGATGGCAACACAAAGCTCGGTACCGTACTGGAATTGCTGCAGTGGAAGGCAGAGAATGCTATGGCTGACAAAGGATTTGAGAAGCTACTGAAAATATTGAAGAAGAAGCTTCCAAAGGATAACGAATTGCCCGACAGTGCATACGCAGCAAAGAAGGTCATATGCCCTCTAGGATTGGAGGTGGATAAGATACATGCATGCCCTAACGACCGCATCCTCTACCGCGGTGCATACAAGGATCTGAACGCATGCCCGGTATGCGGTGCGTTGCGGTATAAGATCAGACGAGATGACCCTGGTGATGTTGACGGCGAGCCCCCCAGGAAGAGGGTTCCTGCGAAGGTGATGTGGTATGCTCCTATAATACCACGGTTGAAACGTCTGTTCAGAAACGAAGAGCATGCCAAGTTGATGCGATGGCACAGTGAGAACCGAAAGAAAGATGGGAAGTTGAGAGCACCCGCTGATGGGTGGCAGTGGAGAAAAATCGAGAGAAAGTACTGGGATGAGTTTGCAAAGGACCCAAGGAATGTATGGTTTGCTTTAAGCGCGGATGGCATTAATCCTTTCGGGGAGCAGAGCAGCAATCACAGCACCTGGCCCGTGACTCTATGTATGTATAACCTTCCTCCTTGGATGTGCATGAAGCGGAAGTTCATTATGATGCCAGTTCTCATCCAAGGCCCTAAGCAACCCGACAACGAAATTGATGTGTACATAACGCCATTAGTTGAAGAACTTTTACAGCTGTGGAATGAAAACGGTGTACGTACGTGGGATGAGCACAGACAGGAGGAATTTAACCTTAAGGCGTTGTTGTTCGTGACCATCAACGATTGGCCCGCTCTCAGTAACATTTCAGGACAGACAAACAAAGGATACCACGCATGCACGCACTGTTTAGATGACACTGAAAGTATATACCTGGACAAATGCAGGAAGAATGTGTACCTGGGCCATCGTCGATTTCTTTCGACCAACCATCAATGTCGAAAGAAAGGGAAGCATTTCAAAGGCGAGGCAGATCACCGGAAGAAGCCCGCCATGCGCACCGGTGATCACGTGCTTGCTATGGTCAATGATTTACACTACGTAATCTTTGGAAAGGGTCCCGGTGGACTAGCTGTTTCGAATGACGCTGAGGGACACGCACCCATGTGGAAGAAGAAATCTATATTTTGGGACCTACCCTACTGGAAAGACCTAGAGGTCCGCTCCTCAATCGACGTGATGCACGTGACGAAGAACCTTTGTGTGAACCTGCTAGGCATCTTGGGTGTGTATGGGAAGACAAAAGATACACCTGAGGCATGGGAGGACCTGCAACGCTTGCACGAAAAAGACGGCATGCCTCTGAAGCAGTATAAAGGTCCTGCCAGCTACGCTCTTATGAAAGAAGAGAAAGAAATCTTCTTTGAATGCCTGCTCAGTATGAAGGTCACGACTGGCTTCTCGTCGAATATAAAGGGAATAATAAATATGCCAGAGAAAAAGTTTCAGAACCTAAAGTCTCATGACTGCCACGTGATTATGACGCAACTGCTTCCGGTTGCATTAAGGGGGCTTCTACCGGAAAACGTCCGATTAGCTATTGTGAAGCTATGTGCATTCCTCAATGCAATCTCTCAGAAGGTGATCGATCCAGAAATCGTACCAAGGCTAAGGAGTGATGTGGCGCAATGTCTTGTCAGTTTCGAGCTGGTGTTCCCACCATCCTTCTTCAATATCATGACGCACGTCCTAGTTCATCTAGTCGACGAGATTGTCATCCTGGGGCTCGTATTTCTACACAATATGTTCCCCTTTGAGAGGTTCATGGGAGTCCTAAATAAATATGTTCGTAACCGCGCTAGGCCAGAAGGAAGCATCTCCATGGGCCATCAAACAGAGGATGTTATCGGGTTTTGTGTTGACTTCATTCCTGGCCTTAAGAAGATAGGTCTCCCTAAATCGCGGTATGAGGGGAGACTGACTGGAAAAGGCACTCTTGGAAGAGACTCAATAATATGCAGGGACGGATATTCTTGGTCTCAAGCACACTACACAGTTCTATAGAACTCTACCTTGGTGACCCCGTATGTCGATGAACACAAGAACAGTCTGCGCTCCAAACACCCGGAGCAGTGCGACGACTGGATTACATGTGAACACATCAGGACTTTCAGCAGTTGGTTGGAAACACGTCTCAGAGGTGACAACACTGTTTGTGATGAGTTGTACTTGTTGTCCAGGGGACCATCTTTGACTGTATTGACTTACAAAGGATACGAGATAAATGGGAATACATTTTACATGATTGCCCAAGATCAAAAGAGCACCAACCAAAACAGCGGTGTCCTCTTTGATGCAGCAACCGAGAGCGGAAAGGACACATATTATGGTTACATAGTGGACATATGGGAACTTGACTACGGACCTGATTTTAAGGTCCCTTTGTTTAAGTGCAAATGGGTCAATCTGTTAGGCGGCGGGGTACAGGCAGACCCACAGTACGGAATGACAACGGTGGTTCTGAAAAATCTTGGGTACACTGACGAACCATTCGTCCTAGCCAATGATGTGGCACATGTTATCTATGTGAAGGACATGTCTACCAAACCGAGAAAAAGAAAAGATAAGGAAGCGAATACATCATACGATGAGCCAAAGCGCCACATAGTTCTTTCAGGAAAAAGGGACATCCTGGGAGTGGACGGCAAGACAGACATGTCTGAAGATTATGAAAAGTTTCATGAAATTCCTCCCTTCAATGTCAAGGCTGACCCAAGCATCCTGATAAACAATGAAGATTATCCATGGTTACGGCGCAATAAGCAAATGACACAAGCGAAGAAAAAGTGAAGACTTTCTCCCGCAACTATTATGATGATACCATGCCAAATTTGTAACAGACGAACATGCTACCATTGTCCGTTTTGTACATGCACATGCTATGTGGGTGAAATTATGATACCATCCCAACTTTCAACTTTTTCAGAGTTCATTTGAAATGCTTTCATGTCTTATGGTTTGAAACTTTGATACTTCGAAAGTGATTGTCCATTTTGTACACGAAGTGCATCAAGTTTTTGTCGTAACCCTCTCTACTTTTTGGAACATGCTATGTGGGTGAAATGATGATACCATGCCAACTTTCAACCTTTTCAGAGTTCATTTTGAAATTCTTTCCAATTTCAAAGTCATTTAGCTCAAAGAATGAATTAATAGCAAACAGAATATACTACAAAACTTTTATGAAAATAAAAACAATCAGTTAAAATATTATGTTATGATCAACTAAAATAAAACTATAATATTCTTCAATAGCAAAAAGAATATAATTTTTGTGACCTAAAATCAAACTATAAGTATTTAATTGTAAGTATAAATAAAAAATAAATAGCAAAGAAGAAAAAATTTCTAATTTTATAGTAAAGTTATTCATAAACTAGTGATTCACACAAATTTTTAAAAATTCAAATTTAAACTATTTAAAATTTAAAACTAATGGCACTAACAGAAAGTTTATAATTTTTGTGACCTAAAAGCAAAAAGAAATCACTAAAAAACTGTAAGTATTTAGTT
>NC_057809.1:50771003-50771650 GCF_018294505.1 Triticum aestivum | reverse complement strand
TGGCACTAACAGAAAGTTTATAATTTTTGTGACCTAAAAGCAAAAAGAAATCACTAAAAAACTATAAGTATTTTAAGTAGAAATAAAAAATAAATAGAAAAAAAATTCTATTTTTATAGTAAAGTTATTCATAAACTAGTGATTCACACAAATTTTTAAAAATTCAAATTTAAACTATTTTAAAATTTAAAACTAATGGCACTAACAGAAAGTTTATAATTTTTGTGACCTAAAAGCAAAAAGAAATCACTAAAAAAAACTGTAAGTATTTAGTTGTAAGTAGAAATAAAAAATAAAAAACCAAAAAATATAGAAATAAAAAAGAAAAAACCAAAAAAAATGCCTCCTACTGGGCCTCCACGGCCTGAATACGACTAGAAACCCTACATGGGCCAGGATTCAGGCCCGCAGAAGGCCCAATAGGCCCACAGGCAGTAGCAAGTTTAGGCCCGAAAGCCTGCATTAGAGAGGAGCTCGAATGGGTAGGCACATCAGCGCTTATAAATCCGTGCCGGCGCCCTTCAGCTAGCGATGTGGGACTAAACTTTTGGGCTTGGGGCAGCAAAGGCCATTGGTCCCGGTTGGTGGCACCAACCGGGACTAAAGGGGGCATTGGTCCCGGTTCGTGGCACCAACCATGACCAATG
>NC_057809.1:50770043-50770673 GCF_018294505.1 Triticum aestivum | reverse complement strand
GAGGAAGAAGAGGAGAAATAAATAAGAAGAAGAAAAAAGAAGAAAAAGAAGAGGAGAAGAAGAAAGGAATAGAGGAGAAGAAGAGAAAAATAGAATATATATTCTATTTTCTCTTTTCTCCTCTATTCCTTTCTTCTTCTCCTCTTTTTTTTCTTCGACACGTGGGGGGGGGGGTCGAGAACGTCGGACATTCATGAGAGAGGCGAGGAAGAAGGGGAAGAAGAGGGAGAAGAAGAGGAGAGGAAGAAGAGGAAGTCTTCTCCTCTATTCTTTCTTCTCTTCTTTTTTCTTCTTCTTCTTCCTCTTTATTTTATCGGGAACGAGGGTCATCGAGAGGTCGAGGAGCGGTAGAGGAGAAACCCTAAATAGAAAGTATCGTTGGTGTGAGATACATGTATCGTCGGTGTCGGACACTACACCCACATCCCACAAGTGGCGTGGGCTTCGACGCCCACGTCACTTGTGGGATGTGGATGTAGTGTCCGACACCGAAGGCCACATGTATCTCACACCCACGATACTTGCTAGCTATTTAGGGTTTCCTCTACCGAAAAGAAGAGGAGAAATAAATAAGAAGAAGAAAAAAGAAGAAAAAGAAGAGGAGAAGAAGAAAGGAATAGTGGAGAAGAA
>NC_057809.1:50749268-50770033 GCF_018294505.1 Triticum aestivum | reverse complement strand
ATTCATGAGAGAGGCGAGGAAGAAGGGGAAGAAGAGGGAGAAGAAGAGGAGAGGAAGAAGAGGAAGTCTTCTCCTCTATTCTTTCTTCTCTTCTTTTTTCTTCTTCTTCTTCCTCTTTATTTTATCGGGAACGAGGGTCGTCGAGAGGTCGAGGAGCGGTAGAGGAGAAACCCTAAATAGAAAGTATCGTCGGTGTGAGATACATGTACCGTCGGTGTCGGACACTACACCACATCCCACAAGTGGCGCGGGCTTCGACGCCCACGTCACTTGTGGGACGTGGATGTAGTGTCCGACACCGAAGGCCACATGTATCTCACACCCACGATACTTGCTAGCTATTTAGGGTTTCCTCTACCGAAAAGAAGAGGAGAAATAAATAAGAAGAAGAAAAAAGAAGAAAAAGAAGAGGAGAAGAAGAAAGGAATAGTGGAGAAGAAGAGAAAATAGAATATATTCTATTTTCTCTTTTCTCCTCTATTCCTTTCTTCTTCTCCTCTTTTTTTTCTTCTTTTTTTTCTTCGACACGTGGGGGGGGGGAGTCGAGAACGCTGGACATTCATGAGAGAGGCGAGGAAGAAGGGGAAGAAGAGGGAGAAGAAGAGGAGAGGAAGAAGAGGAAGTCTTCTCCTCTATTCTTTCTTCTCTTCTTTTTTCTTCTTCTTCTTCCTCTTTATTTTATCGGGAACGAGGGTTGTCGAGATGTCGAGGAGCGGTAGAGGAGAAACCCTAAATAGAAAGTATCGTCTTCTCCTCTATGATGAAGACATGGTTTTGTTGAATCCCTTGACACTAGGCAACCTCCCGACCCCTCGGCGATCCTATCGAACATGAGAGGAAGAAGAGGATAAAAAAAGAAGAGGAAGAAGAAAAAAAAGAGGAGAAGAAAGAATAGAGGAGATCTTCTCCTCTATTCTTTCTTCTCCTCTTACTTTTCTTCTTCTTCCTCTTTTTTTATCGGGAACGAGGGTCGTCGAGGGACATAGATGTAGTGTCGTCGTTGTCGATATATACCCCCTCCCGATAGCTTACTATGATTAGGTAGCTAGTTCTACGTTTGGCACTAATATATCCATCTGTCATGTTTGAATAATAATTGCCATGTTGTAAATATTTGTAGAAACTATGGACACCGCCCTAGACGAAGCAACAAAAGAAGCGTTGTTGAGGGACATAATCGCAGAAGGAAGTGATGCCATCTCGTTGTTTCTCAACGAAACCGATGGTCTGGAAGGAGAGGGTGAACAAGCTGGCTATGGTGACCTAATGCCGGTGCAAGAAGAAGAACATGAGGACGGCTTCGGTGACCCAATGCCGGTGCAAGAAGGAGACCGTGATGACGGCTCCGGTGACCGAACCGAGTCCGGCCAGGTATATATATTAGTTAAGCCTATGCTGACTAGCTGATTGATGCATTCATTGTTTTGGTATGTACACATATTAATTAAGTCTTTGTTCTTTTTTCTAGCCCTCCGAATCGAGCACAACTTCGGTAAAGAGACGAGGCCCGAAGAAAAAGTTGAGCTCGGATGAAAAGTTTGAGATCATAGCAATCGCGCCCGACGGCCAACCTATTGAACCCCTCCGGACAAAGAGCGCATTTGTTGCTCAGTGCGGGGTTCTGGTTAGGGACAAGATCCCGATAAGCATCCAGCAATGGTTTAAGCCGGCTACAGAAGACCCTGAGGTGTCTTATGTCAATGATATGCAGAAAAATGATCTTTGGACTGAGCTGAAGTCAAATTTCACCCTACCGCCTGAGGATAATCCAGAGAACCCAGTTAAAGAGAAATTAATCAAGTCTTTTGCTCTGAAGAGGATGGCATAACTATTCAGGAGGTGGAAGAAAGAGCTGAATAAGTTTGTCAAAAATAATGAGACACCAGAATTCAAGGGCAGATATGAGAAGATCAGAGATCACTGGCCCGCATTTGTGGCCCACAAGACATCAGAAAAGAGTAAGAAGATGTCGGCGACAAACAAGCAAAATGCTGCGAAGAAGAAGCTTCACCATCGCACGGGGTCAGGTGGCTACCTCATAGCCCGGCCTAAGTGGTCCAAGACTGAGAATGGTCTGGTTCATAAAGGGATCAAACCAGAGACAATTAACTGGCCAGACCGTTGCCGGACTTGGTTCTTCGGGGCTGGCGGAACACTGGACCCTGTAATAGGGAAGTGCATTTGGACGAACGATCAAATGGACATACCAGTCAGTAAGCTTAAGCAGTATATCGAAGCAGCACAGGAAGGGACGTTCTTTCCAGACAGAGAGAACGACGAGCTCACAATGGCCCTCGGGAATCCTGAGCACCCTGGACGGACACGAGGCACGCCAGGCTCCATTCCGTGGAAGGTTGGGTTTCCGGACGCAGGCGGTTACAAATCCCATGAGAGGAGGAAAAAAGTGCAGCAGACCCAAATACAGGCGCTGCAAGCAAGGGTAGACGCGATAGAGGAACGAGAAGCAAATCGCAGCAAACGTACTGCCGAAGCCTCCCCCGAAGCTACCCCGCCATCTCAGCGCAGAAGCAGCGTGGCTTCCACCGAGCTGCTTCAGCTGGAGCATGCCTTGACGGCTCCTGCCAGCTATCCCGTGGATGCTATAACGGAGTCTCAAAATTGCCACCTTATGACGCAATGGATGAATTTGAAGGTCAAGGCGGCTGTTGGCTCTGTTTATCCTACTGAACCCGGCCCAACTTTTCACTGCCGGCCGATTCCAGAAGGATATGCTAGGGTGATGGTGGATGAGATAACGGAGGGATTTGAGGACCTCCAGCTTGACCACCCTACCGGTGAAGGGGAGACTCAGCTGGGGTCTGCTCTGAAGACTCCATGCCTATGGCGGAAGGAGCTCATCAACCTTCCGAACTGGATGCCACCGCCTCCTCCTCCTCCTCCGGCGAGTCAGGGCACTCCGCCTCCACCGCCTCCTCCTCCGGCGAGTGACGATCAGGGCCCTCGGCCGGCTCCTTCTCCGGCGCGTGGTGGCACTCCGCCTCCTTCTCCGCCTGTGCCGACGCGCCCGAGCAGCCAGCCTCCTCCTTCTCTGCCTCGTCAGCAAGGGCGGAAGAGACCTGCCGCCGCTCCAGCTGCTCCGGCGTGTTGTAGTCCTTCTCCTCCGCTGCTTAAGCAAGTAAAGAAGACAACCGCTCCGTCTGCTCGGTCGGCGTCTAGCAGTACAACCAGAGGCGGGAGGACATACAGATTCGGTCCTTCTCTGAAGACTCTAGAGAAGTTACCATATGAGAGGACCCTGGAGGAGAACGCCGAGATCGCCCAAGAAGAAGTGAGGAACTTCTTTGAAGGGGTGAAAGCAAAGAAACATCCACCTCCGGAGGAGAAGGTAGATCGGGTGAAAGTGAAGCGCACTCTGGCTGCCCTGACAAAACCACCAAGTCTGATCCGCCGAAAGGAAACTACGACCGCATTATTGGAAAGGAATTTGCCGAAGCGGAGCGGTCGGGAAGTACTGTCAGTGATCAAAGGCTGAAAGAACGACGAGCTGGGAAACAAATTGCCTAGCTCGGCGAACAAGCGAAGCAATCGTGCCCCCCGCTTAAGGTGCCTAGCCACAATGTCGATAATGATCCGAGGATGGTGCCCGGTTATAGCAATCTTGCAGATTACCTGCCCGACGAAGTACATTATGAACCCATGGAGGTGCAGATACAAAGATACCAGTACGGGAAGCCTCTCGTCAAAGATGAAAGATCTCTATCAACGATGATGCGAAGATTGCATGATTGGTACTTGAAAATCTGCAGAGACTCTGGGGGAGGAGTACTTTGTATGCGAGAGTTAAACCGGAGCATGACCTCGTTGGAATTGATCTGTTGCCTATTCCATTTGAGGAGTTCTATCAGTTTTTCAATCAATTGGCCCTGGATAAAACAACGGTCGCCTGCTACTGTCTGTAAGTAGTACTACTTCTGTCATTAAGTTTCTCTATATAGCTTAGCTCTTTCATTGCATGTATTTATAATCATCCTCACTATATTATGCAGATTGAAGATCGCCGAATTGAAGAAAAGACAAGTCGGTGATATTGGGTTCATTAACACATATCTCATAGATGCAATTGAGGTTAAACTTCATGCCGCAGCTACCGAGGCCAACTTGCTACGATCGTTCGTAATAAATCAAAACAAAGATATAATACTCTTTCCTTACAACTTCAGGTGAGTGTTACTGTCTTGTGCGTATTCGGTTTCCCTTATATATTAGTCAAGGTTATAGTAATGTAATTGATGAGTTATGCATGTGTGTGCAGTTTCCACTATATTCTCCTAGAGATTAAGCTTGAGCAGGGAGTAGTAACCGTCTTGGACTCTAAACGAAAAGATCCCAAGGAGTATGCGGACATGACTGAAATCCTCAAGAAGTAAGTTAAATCGATCATTATCCACCATATCAGCAACTTTGTTCATTTCCTGATATCAAGTAATTGTTTTCTTTGTCCGGCAGGGTTTGGAGAAAATTCACCAAAACAGTTCCGGGACTGCCGAAGGAGCTGGAATTTAGACACCCGAAAGTAAGTACTATAGTAGCATGTTCCGCGCATCTCCTAGTGATTCAAGCGCTAGTTTCATCAATACCATTTAGCATTCTTGCTTATCAGTTTGATTGACCTCTATTTCTTGTAAAGTGGTTGTGGCAGGAACAAGGGAATGATTTCTGTGGATACTACATCTGTGAGTCCATCCGCCACACGACCTGTGAGCGGGGCGGGTACTCTAACGAACAATATGAAGTACGTAAATAACAACATTCACAATTTTATTTTATTACCATCATTTGTGTTGAGTTTATATATATATATATGTATTGACCCCCTTCTTCAAATTAGATGTTTCGGAAGCGGGATGAACTCCTAGCACCAGCTCGCATGCGAGCAATTCAAGAGGAATTGGCGGCATTCTTTCTTGACCACGTGATCCCTGAAGACGGAGAATTCTATGTGGACCCTGAGTCCGTATGATTATATTTGTAAGAGATAATTATTGTATATATGTAGCCGGTAGTGTCAGATAGATATACGAGAACTTGTTGTTCGACCAATCTCTCAGAGAAGGAGAGGTGGTCAATATCACTTCTCTTTGTATATATGCATATATGTTCATGACGATCTTCTGTTTCCTTCGTTTGCTTACTAGCTAGCTAGCGTGTCTAGTCCTCTCTATACGTATGTATAGTACGTAGCGTCGACCAAGCACGGACATAAGAGAGGACACTTCTCTCTATTAATTATAACTAGCTAACACAATATATGAAACACCTAAATTAACCCCCCAAAACTCCCAACCCCCCCCCCTTTCAAAAAAAACAAAAACCCCAGCCACAAAAGTGCTGACGCGTGGATGCCTATTGGTCCCGGTTGGTGCCACCAACCGGGACCAAAGGGTCTCCTGACTTGGCTTCGCGCACTGCCCACGTGGAGGGCCTTTAGTCCCGGTTCTGGATTGAACCGGGACTAAAGGGGGGAGGTATTAGTACCGACACTTTAGTCCCGGTTCCGGAACCGAGACTAAAGGCCCTTACGAACCGGGACTATAGGCCCTTTTTCTACCAATGACCTTACGATGGATAGACCGGTACACCTACTTTCCCCTACATCTGCTAGTCTACCTTGTAAGAGTTTGCACGACTTAATCAACTATGCCAGAGCCCATAATGTCCTGTGGCTGCACACGGAAGTTTCTAGTATGAATAATCTCATGATCCCTTTGAGCCTGGGTGGCGGTCCAAAAGAAAACAGGCATGTCCTGGAATACCCAGGTGCTTCAATCCACCCAGATGTGTGTTTAAGTTGCCACCTTAGATAAACCATTAATTATCAATCTCACATCTGTCATGGATATCACTCACCCAATCCACGTCTACTAGCATAGCATGGCATAATAAGCAAACGTAGAAGTAACTCCCAAAGGTTTGACAATAAACAGGTAATAGGTACTACCTCATCTACTTCCCATCCCACAGTTTAATTAGATCCTAATCATGCAATGTGTGAAGATTGATCTAATGCAAAAAAACTGGGTTGTAGAAAAGGTATGATCAAAGTGTTACTTGCCTTGCTGATGATCCGCGAAACCTAATGATTCGAAGTAACAGGTGGCGCACTCCGGGTACTCTATCGCAGACAACAAACAAGCATACAATAAGTACTCATCTAATGCACAGGTAAAACTCAAATAAGAGATCTAACCAAAAGGTTCAACTTAAGAACTCCGGTTGGCAAAAAGAATCAAATCGAACGAAGCAAAGAAAGTCAAACGGCGAAAGAAAACAACTTCGTTCTAGTAATCTGAATCTAAGTCAAATTTTACAGTAGCAAAAACTTGTTTAAGTTGATTATTCGGATAGAGGGTTTCGAGACGAAACTCCAGGCGCTTGAATCGCCTGATTCCGATAAACGAGCGAAAAGTTAAACTAAAACAAAAATCGGATCAGAAATCGCGATCAGAAAATAACCGCGGAAAATCTAACGAAAAAGAAAAAACGACGAACGGATTTAAAAAAAACAGCATGGAAAACGAGGCGGCGGGTCGCAGCGGCGATGGCTGCGGCGGCGGTGGGGCTGGGGCCGGGGCGCGGCTAGGGTTTGGGGCGGGCTACTCGGGCCTCGGGCGCGCCTTATAAAGGCCCCGGCCAGGCGGAGTCCTGGCTGAGTACGGCCCAAAGTCGGTTCCTTTTTTTTTAATAATTATGCTCGGAAGGAAAAAAAATAAAAAAAATACTAAACGGACTCCAAAAATCCCGAAATAAATTTTACCGGGCTTCTAAAATGAAGCCCGACAAAGTGAACATTTATTTGGGCCCTAAATGCAATTTTGAAAAACGCACATTTTTCCTAAATTCAAATAAAAACAACGAAAAACTCCGAAATAAAACTTTTTTTTATTAAATCCTCAATATTTCTATATTTTGGGAAAGTCATTTTATTCCCTCTCTCATATTTTTGTAATAGAAATAATTGATGATAACATAAATAAAATCAAATGATCCTATTCTCAAAATTTGAGAAAACTCAAATATGAAAATAACGAAATCCCCAACTCTCTCCGTGGGTCCTTGAGTTGCTTAGAATTTTCTAGGATCAAAACCCAAAAGCAAATAAAATATGATATGCATGATGATCTAGTGTATAACATTCCAAATTGAAAATTTGGGATGTTACACCCTGGAACCAAGCAGGTAGGGACTAGGGAGTTTTTAACCAAATAGGGCCTTAGATTAACAACAGCTAATGAGTTGCATGGGACAGTGGACGCACCAGCACCATGTGCATCTACCGATGTATTGTGGTCATGCACAGTCTGTTGCAACAAAGAACAAACAACCAAGGAGCATATTTGTGTTGGCCCCAGTTTTGTTATCTTTAGACACCTTTCCCTATGTGAGCGCAGCAAATCTAGTCCCGCTCAAACTCTACAGCCTTGTCCCTTCCTTTCCTTTTTGAACTAGTACTTTCGCCCCTTCCTTTCCTCTTTGAACCATGTCCTAGATTTATGCGATACAACTTTCCCCATTCCTTTCCTCTTTGAACCACATCCTAGATTCATGCTATACAACTTTCCCCCTTCATTTCCTCTTTGAACCACGTCCTAGATTCATGCTATATACAACTTTTCCCACTACTTTCCCCCACTCATTTCCTCTTTGAACCACGTCCTAGATTCATGGTATACATGCAGCTAGAGCAATGCATGTGGAGTAAGTAAATTATACCTTAAGGTTCTTGGGGCGTGGTTCGGTGGGAGACGGGACGGCGGCGAAGAAGAAGGGGTCGGAGGCCCTCCCGCGCCGCCGCTGGGTGGAAAGTGAACAGCTATGCCGGTAGTGCCTCGCCGACGGCGACAACGTTAAGCCTCCTTCCCTTCCCGGCGGACGGATCCTGCCGGCTCTTTGAGCAACAGTTAGGGGAGAGAGAGCTAACGAAGTCTTGTTTAGATCTGGAGAGGGCGAGAGAGTGTGAAGAGAGCAACTACAAGCGCTGAGGCTCCAGCGGGAGAGGGCGAGAGAGTGTGAAGAGAGCAACTACAAGCGCTGAGGCTCCAGCGGGAGAGGGCGAGAGAGTGTGAAGAGAGAAACTACAAGCGCTGAGGCTCCAACGTGTATATATATACTGGAGAGAGAGTGTGAAGCGTGCAAACCCTAGAAAACATTTTGACCAGTCAAAGAATCCTCCTGGCACAAATTATGCTCAAGTGTAGTTATCGAACCCGAGACCTCAAGTTTGATGAGCGAACAGGCTAACCAGCTACACAACCCTCCCGTTATGTTCAATGAGAGGGAAATAACCTTTTATACATTCCTGCATTCGTGTGACAAGCATGCCGTGTTTTTTTGTATGTGTGGGAGTCATTGGGATTTCAATCGTAATCGTGCCATGTGGCTTTAGTGGTAAGACTATCCACAGTGGTGCAGAAATAATGCAACCTTAGTCACCTTACCTCTCTCCATGTAGTACGTTGGGTCCCACCAGTCAAAGGGTGAAACAAACAAATTAATAAGAAAAATTAAAAGCGCCAGCGGTGTATCTACCTCACACATCTCGCTACTGCTCGGGAACACTGTCCAATTGATCCCTCTGTTCGCTCACGTACTATTTTAAGTGAATCCTTATTATAACATGCACACAAATTTTGGGCACTTGTATTCGACTTAATTAAGTCAGTGTGCCACCGTATCTCGTATACTTACTACTCCCTCCATCTAGGTGTAATAAGTCATGTTAGAAGGTGCAACGGGACCAAGGTGCGCGCGCGCGCGCGCGTGTGTGTGTGTTTAACAGCATGTGTGTGTTTGAGAGAGCGACAGATCGACCTACTCCTACAGAGAGATGTTGTGTAGTGTATGGTTTTACCCGTGAGAGTCGGTGCATCCTCTCGTTTCCGGGCGTGTCCGGTAGGGACATGCGGACAGCTGCCACGCCCGCTCCTGACCAGCCTGGCCCACCCAAAGCCCCTCCATCGCTCGCGCGCGCTTCCCGCCCGAAATGATCAGCGCCGCTCCAAAGAATCGGTGCCGCATTCATGCCCGGGCAGAGAGGACGCGACCTCTCACTGGCGTAAGAGTGATGGTTGCTTCGTCCGTCCAACTTAGTGTTGGGTCTATCTGATTTGATG
Organism: Triticum aestivum; assembly: GCF_018294505.1. Taxonomy (NCBI): domain Eukaryota; kingdom Viridiplantae; phylum Streptophyta; class Magnoliopsida; order Poales; family Poaceae; genus Triticum; species Triticum aestivum. The sequence continues at coordinate 50,760,902 of NC_057809.1, read as the reverse complement.
ACTCATTGGTCTTTATTACTGAGGTGGTAGGACTGCTGGATGTCCCACGCTTTTGGCGAAAGGAGGTACTACTGCTAGATTACAATTTTCTCCATTCTTACAGCGGAGGCGTGCAAGAGCAGTGAAAACATGCAGGCTCAGTGATTACATGGCCCACCTCACACTATCACCGTGCGACACCTAACTCTTTACATAGTACTCCCTCCGTTCCTAGATATTACTAGATGAGTCCCCGCGTGTTGCCGTGGAACAGCGGTATATCTCTCTGCGCAAAATTATCAATTTCATAGAACTAAAAAAACTCTATAACCGCATGACAAATGTGGTAGCCAAACTAAATAAACTCCCATCATCATTTAGATCATCCCACGTAAGGAAAAAAGATCAGCCAACTCCTACTGCATAATGGGATTATATTTTTCTTTTTGACATGTTAATGGGACTTAAAAGCTCACTTACATGCATGCTACCGGTGCATGCTTGCATGCAGACATGTTGATGTGATTTAAAACCCACTCACATGCATGTGCCACGGTATTTCTGCATGCTTGCATGTGGCTTAGTGCCGAGCCTCTCAACGTCTAGATCAGACGGCTATTATGGAATCATTTACTCCATCTAACGGCTACATCAATTTTGATGATGTGGCTCAAGGAGAGGATAGAGAATTCCTAGTAGTGGGGGCTAGCTATTACTAGTAGATAAGTCTTTGTAGAGATTCCACTACATACGGAACAAAATGAATGAATCTACACTTAAAATGCATCTATATACATCCGCATGTGGTTCATGGTGAAATCTCTACAAAGACTTATATTTAGGATCGGAGGAAGTACTAGTATAGTACGTACTATAATTTATCAGCGAGATAAATTTGTACAATGCTATGAAGGTTCCAGCTTCTGTTACATGTATCTTGCGTCCAAGGTTGCCCGTTGCAACATTTCATCAAATACAAAGGAGACTAACATGCATGCTATTGCATCTCAATGATTGACAGATCATAGCAAATATGTACTCCCTCCGTTCCAAAATAAGTGTCTCAACTTTGTGCAAACTTTAGTACAAAGTTGTACTACTACTAAAGTTGAAACTTATTTTGGAACAGAGGCAGCTAAAGAAAAAAACGATCCATGCAGTCCCTAGCCCTTGAACCGTGAACCCTGAATAGGCTTCAATTGTTGGGTAACGTAGTAATTTCAAAAAATTTCCTACGCACACGCAAGATCATGGTGATGCATAGCAACGAGAGGGGAGAGTGTTGTCTACGTACCCTCGTAGACCGAAGCGGAAGCGTTGACGCAACGTAGAGGAAGTAGTCGTACGTCTTCCCGGTCCAACCGATCCAAGCACCGTTACTCCAGCACCTCCGAGTTCTTGGCACGCGTTCAGCTCGATGACGCTCCCCGGGCTCCGATCCAGCAAAGCTTCGGGGAGGAGTTCTGTTAGCACAACGGTGTGGTGACGATCTTGATGTTCAACCGTCACAGGGCTTCGCCTAAGCACCGCTACAATATGACCGAGGTGGAATATGGTGGAGGGGGGCACCGCACACGGCTAAGGAACGATCACGAAGATCAACTTGTGTGTTCTAGGGTGCCCCCTTCCCCCGTATATAAAGGAGCCAAGGGGAGGGGGCGGCCGGCCAAGGAGGGTGCGCCAAGGGGGAGTCCTACTCCCACCGGGAGTAGGACTCCCTTCTTTCCTAGTTGGAGAGGGAGAAGTGGGAAAGAGGAGGAAGAGGGAAAGGAAAGGGGGGGCGCTGCCCCCCTCTCCTTGTCCTATTCGGACTAGGGAGGGGAGGGGCGCGCGACCACCTCTTGCCTCCTTTCCTCTTCTCCCTTACGTCCCATGTAGGCCCAATAACCCCCGGGGGGGTTCCGGTAACCCCCCGGTACTCCGGTAAAATTCCGATTTCACCCGGAACGATTCTGATATCCAAATATAGGCTTCCAATATATTGATCTTTATGTATTGACCATTTCGAGACTCCTCGTCATGGCCATGATCACATCCGGGACTCTGAACAACCTTCGGTACATCAAAATACGTAAACTCATAATGAAACTGTCATCGTAACGTTAAGCGTGCGGACCCTACGGTTCGAGAACAATGTAGACATGACCGAGACATGTCTCCGGTCAATAACCAATAGCGGAACCTTGATGCTCATATTGGTTCCTACATATTCTACGAAGATCTTTATCGGTCAGACCGCATAACAACATACGTTGTTCCCTTTGTCATCGGTATGTTACTTGCCCGAGATTCGGTCGTCGGTATCTTAATACCTAGTTCAATCTCGTTACCGGCAAGCCTCTTTACTCATTTCGTAATACATCATCTTGCAACTAACTCATTAGTTGCAATTCTTGCAAGGCTTATGTGATGTGCATTACCGAGAGGGCCCAGAGATACCTCTCCGATAATCGGAGTGACAAATCCTAATCTCGAAATACGCCAACCCAACATGTACCTTTGGAGACACCTGTAGAGCTCCTTTATAATCACCCAGTTACGTTGTGACGTTTGGTAGCACACAAAGTGTTCCTCCGGCAAACAGGAGTTGCATAATCTCATAGTCATAGGAACATGTATAAGTCATGAAGAAAGCAATAGCAGCATACTAAACGATCGGGTGCTAAGCTAATGGAATGGGTCATGTCAATCACATCATTCTCCTAATGATGTGATCCCGTTAATCAAGTGACAACACATGTCTATGGTTAGGAAACATAACCATCCTCGATTAATGAGATAGTCAAGTAGAGGCATACTAGCGACACTTTGTTTGTCTATGTATTCACACATGTATTATGTTTCCAGTTAATACAATTCTAGCATGAATAATAAACATTTATCATGAAATAAGGAAATAAATAATAACTTTATTATTGCCTCTAGGGCATATTTCCTCCAGTCTCCCACTTGCACTAGAGTCAATAATCTAGTTCACATTGCTATGTGATTTAACACCAATAGTTCACATCATCATGTGATTAACACTCAAAAGGGTTTACTAGAGTCAATAATCTAGTTCACATCGCTATGTGATTAACACCCAAAGAGTACTAAGGTGTGATCATGTTTTGCTTGTGAGAGAAGTTTAGTCAACGGGTCTGCCACATTCAGATCCGTATGTATTTTGCAAATTTCTATGTCAACAATGCTCTGCACGGAGCTACTCTGGCTAATTGCTCCCACTTTCAATATGTATCCAGATTAAGACTTAGAGTCATCTGGATCAGTGTCAAAACTTGCATCGATGTAACCCTTTACGACGAACCCTTTTTTTCATGTCCATAATCGAGAAACATATCCTTATTCCACTAAGGATAATTTTGACCAATGTCCAGTGATCTACTCCTAGATCACTATTGTACTCCCTTGCCAAACTCAGGGCAGGGTATACAATAGGTCTGGTACATAGCATGGCATTCTTTATAGAACCTATGGCTGAGGCATAGGGAATGACTTTCATTCTCTCTCTATCTTCTGCCGTGGTCGGGTTTTGAGTCTTACTCAACTTCACACCTTGCAACACATGCAAGAACTCCTTCTTTGACTGTTCCATTTTGAACTACTTCAAAATCTTGTCAAGGTATGTACTCATTGAAAAACTTATCAAGCATCTTGATCTATCTCTATAGATCTTGATGCTCAATATGTAAGCAGCTTCACCGAGGTTTTTCTTTGAAAAAAACTCTTTTCAAACATTCCTTTATGCTTTGCAGAATAATTCTACATCATCTCCGATCAACAATATGTCATACATATACTTATCAGAAATGCTGTAGTGCTCCCACTCACTTTCTTGTAAATACAGGCTTCACCGCAAGTCTGTATAAAACTATATGCTTTGATCAACTTATCAAAGCGTATATTCCAACTCCGAGATGCTTGCACCAGTCCATAGATGGATCGCTGGAGCTTGCATACTTAGTTAACACCTTTAGGATCGACAAAACCTTCTAGTTGCATCATATACAACTCTTCTTTAATAAATCCATTAAGGAATGAAGTTTTGTTTATCCATTTGCCAGATTTCATAAAATGCGGCAATTGCTAACATGATTTGGATAGACTTAAGCATAGATACGAGTGAGAAACTCTCATCGTAGTCAACACCTTGAACTTGTCGAAAACCTTTTTCGACAATTCTAGCTTTGTAGATAGTAACACTACTATCAGCGTCCGTCTTCCTCTTGAAGATCCATTTATTTTCTATGGCTTGCCGATCAACGGGCAAATCCATCAAAGTCCATACTTTGTTCTCATACATGGATCATATCTCAGATTTCATGGTCTCAAACCATTTCGCGGAATCTGGGCTCATCATTGCTTCCTCATAGTTCGTAGGTTCGTCATGGTCTAGTAACATGACTTCCAGAACAGGATTACCGTACCACTCTGGTGCGGATCTCACTCTGGTTTACCTACGAGATTCAGTAGTAACTTGATCTGAAGTTACATGATTATCATCATTAGCTTCCTCACTAATTGGTGTAGTAGTCACAAGAACAGATTTCTGTGATGAACTACTTTCCAATAAGGGAGAAGGTACAATTACCTTATCAAGTTTTCCACTTTCCTCCCACTCACTTCTTTCATGAGAAATCCTTCTCTAGAAAGGATCCATTCTCAGCAATGAATAACTTGCCTTCGGATCTGTGATAGAAGGTGTACCCAACATTTTCTTTTGGGTAACCTATGAAGATTTACTTCTCCGATTTGGGTTCGAGCTTATCATGTTGAAACTTTTTCACATAAGCATCGCAGTCCCAAACTTTAAGAAATGACAACTTAGGTTTGTTGCCAAACCATAGTTCATACGGTGTCGTCTCAACGGATTTAGATGGTGCCCTATTTAACGTGAATGTAGCTGTCTCTAATGCATAACCCCAAAACGATAGCGGTAAATCTATAAGAGACATCATAGATCGCACCATATCAAGTAAAGTACGATTACGATGTTTGGACACACCATTACACTGTGGTGTTCCAGGTGGCGTGAGTAGTGAAACTATTTCACATTGTTTTAACTGAAGGCCAAACTCGTAACTCAAATATTTTACTTCTGCGATCATATCGTAGAAACTTTTATTTTTGTTACGATGATTCTCCACTTCACTCTGAAATTCTTTGAACTTTTCAAATATTTCAGACTTGTGTTTCATCAAGTAGATATACTCATATCTTCTCAAATCATCTGTGAAGATCAGAAAATAATGATACCTGCTGCGAGCTTCAATATTCATCGGTCCACATACATCAGTATGCATGATTTCCAACAAATCTGTTGCTTGCTGCATTGTTCCGGAGAATGGAGTTTTAGTCATCATTTCCATGAGGCATGGTTCGTAAGCATCAACTGATTCATAATCAAGTTATTCCAAAAGTCCATCAGCATGGAGTTTCTTCATGTGCTTTACACCAATATGACCTAAACGGCAGTGCCACAAATAAGTTGCACTATCATTATTAACTTTGCATCTTTTGGTTTCAGTATTATGAATATGTGTATCACTACGATCGAGATCCAATGAACCATTTTCATTGGATGTGTAACCATATATGTAAACAGAACAATAATTTATTCTCTTACTTAAATGAATAACCGTATTGCAATAAACATGATCAAATCATATTCATGCTCAACGCAAACACCAAATAACACTTATTTAGGTTCAATACTAATCCCGAAAGTATAGGGAGTGTGCGATGATGATCATATCAATCTTGGAACGACTTCCAACACACATCGTCACTTCACCCTTAACTAGTCTCTGTTCATTCTGCAACTCCCGTTTCGAGTTACTACTCTTAGCAACTGAACTAGTATCAAATAGTGAGGGGTTGCTATAAACACTAGTAAAGTACACATCAATATCAAATATACCTATGTTCACTTTGCCATCCTTCTTATCCGCCAAATACTTGGGGTAGTTCCTTTGCAGTAGAAGCACTTAGTCTCAGGCTAAGGACCAGACTTGGGCTTCTTCACTTGAGCAGGAACTTGCTTGCCATTCTGCTTGAAGTTCCCCTTCTTCCCTTTGCCCTTTTTCTTGAAACTAGTGGTTTCATCAACCAGCAACACTTGATGTTTTTCTTGATTTCTACCTTCGTCGATTTCAGCATCACGATAAGCTTGGGAATCGTTTCTGTTATCCCTTGCATATTATAGTTCATCACGAAGTTCTACTAACTTGGTGATGGTGACTAGAGAATTCTGTCAATCACTATCTTATCTGGAAGATTAACTCCCACTTGATTCAAGCGATTGTAGTACCCAGACAATCTGAGCACTTGCTCACTAGTTGAGCGATTCTCCTCCATCTTTTAGCTATACAACTTGTTGGAGACTTCATATCTCTCAACTCGGGTATTTGCTTGAAATATTAACTTCAACTCCTGGAACATCTCATATGGTCCATGACGTTCAAAACGTCTTTGAAGTCCCGATTCTAAGCCGTTAAGCATGGTGCACTAAACTATCAAGTAGTCATCATATTGAGCTAGTCAAACGTTCATAACGTCTGCATCTGCTCCTGCAATAGGTCTGTCACCTAGCGGTGCATCAAGGACATAATTCTTCTGTGCAGCAATGAGGATAAACCTCAGATCACAGATCCAATCCGCATCATTGCTACTAACATCTTTCAACACAATTTTCTCTAGGAACATATCAAAATAAACATAGGGAAACAACAACGCGAGCTATTGATCTACAACATAATTTGCAAAATACTACCAGGACTAAGTTCATGATAAATTTAAGTTCAATTAATCATATTACTTAAGAACTCCCACTTAGATAGACATCCCTCTAATCATCTAAGTGATCACGTGATCCAAATCAACTAAACCATAACCGATCATCACGTGAAATGGAGTAGTTTTCAATTGTGAACATCGCTATGTTGATCATATCTACTATATGATTCACGCTTGACCTTTCGGTCTCAGTGTTCCGAGGCCATATCTGCATATGCTAGGATCGTCAAGTTTAACCTGAGTATTCTGCGTGTGCAAAACTGGCTTGCACCCGTTGTAGATGGACGTAGAGCTTATCACACCCGATCATCAAGTGGTGTCTGGGCACGACGAACTTTGGCAACGGTGCATACTCAGGGAGAACACTTTTTATCTTGAAATTTAGTGAGAGATCATCTTATAATGCTACCGTCAATCAAAGCAAGATAAGATGCATAAAATATAAACGTCACATGCAATCAATATAAGTGACATGATATGGTCATCATCATCTTGTGCCTTTGATCTCTATCTCCAAAGTGTCATCATGATTTCCATCGTCACCAGCATGACACCATGATCTCCATCATCTTGATCTATATCAATGTGTCGTCACATGGTTGTCTCGCCAACTACTGCTCTTGCAACTATTGCTATCGCATAGTGATAAAGTAAAGCAATTATTTGGCACTTGCATCTTATGCAATAAAGAGACAACCATAAGTCTTCTGCCAGTTGCCGATAACTTCAACAAAACATGATCATCTTATACAACAACTTATATCTCATCACGTCTTGACCATATCACATCACAACATGCCCTGCAAAAACAAGTTAGACGTCCTCTACTTTGTTGTTGCAAGTTTTACGTGGCTGCTACGGGCTGAGCAAGAACCGTTCTTACCTACGCATCAAAACCACAACGATAGTTTGTCAAGTTGGTGCTGTTTTAACCTTCGCAAGGACCGGGCCTAGCCACACTCGGTTCAACTAAAGTTGGAGAAACTGACACCCGCTAGCCACCTGTGTGCAAAGCACGACGGTAGAACCAGTCTCGCGTAAGCGTACGCGTAATGTCGGCCCGGGCCGCTTCATCCAACAATACTGCCGAACCAAAGTATGACATGCTGGTAAGCAGTATGACTTATATCGCCCACAACTCACTTGTGTTCTACTCGTGCATATAACATCAAACCATAAAACCTAGGCTCGGATGCCACTGTTGGGTAACGTAGTAATTTCAAAAAATTTCCTACGCACACGCAAGATCATGGTGATGCATAGCAACGAGAGGGGAGAGTGTTGTCTATGTACCCTCGTAGACCGAAGCGGAAGCGTTGACGCAATGTAGAGGAAGTAGTCGTACGTCTTCCCGGTCCAACCGATCCAAGCACCGTTACTCCGACACCTCCGAGTTCTTGGCACACGTTCAGCTCGATGACACTCCCCGGGCTCCGATCCAGCAAAGCTTTGGGGAGGAGTTCTGTCAGCACAACAGCGTGGTGACGATCTTGATATTCAACCGTCGCAGGGCTTCGCCTAAGCACCGCTACAATATGACCGAGGTGGAATATGGTGGAGGGGGGCACCGCACACGGCTAAGGAAGGATCACAAAGGTCAACTTGTGTGTTCTAGGGTGCCCCCTGCCCCCGTATATAAAGGAGCCAAGGGGAGGGGGTGGCCAGCCAAGGAGGACGCGCCAAGGGGGAGTCCTACTCCCACCGGGAGTAGGACTCCCTTCTTTCCTAGTTGGAGAAGGAGAAGTGGGAAAGAGGAGGAAGAGGGAAAGGAAAGGGGGGGCGCCGCCCCCTCTCCTTGTCCTATTCGGACTAGGGAGGGGAGGGGCGCGCGACCACCTCTTGCTTCCTTTCTTCTTCTCCCTTAGGGCCCATGTAGGCCCAATAACCCCCGGGGGGGTTCCGGTAACCCCCCGGTACTCTGGTAAAATCCCAATTTCACCCGGAACGATTCCGATATCCAAATATAGGCTTCCAATATATCGATCTTTATGTCTCGACCATTTCGAGACTCCTCGTCATGTCCATGATCACATCCGGGACTCTAAACAACCTTCGGTACATCAAAATACATAAACTCATAATGAAACTGTCATCGTAACGTTAAGCGTATGGACCCTACGGTTCGAGAACAATGTAGACATGACCGAGACACGTCTCCGGTCAATAACCAATAGCGGAACCTGGATGCTCATATTGGTTCCTACATATTCTACGAAGATCTTTATCGGTCAGACCGCATAACAACATACGTTGTTCCCTTTGTCATCGGTATGTTACTTGCCCGAGATTCGATCGTCGGTATCTTAATACCTAGTTCAATCTCGTTACCGGCAAGTCTCTTTACTCGTTTCGTAATACATCATCTCGCAACTAACTCATTAGTTGCAATGCTTGCAAGGTTTATGTGATGTGCATTACCGAGAGGGCCCAGAGATACCTCTCCGACAATCGGAGTGACAAACCCTAATCTCGAAATATGCCAACCCAACATGTACCTTTGGAGACACCTGTAGAGCTCGTTTATAATCACCCAGTTACGTTGTGACGTTAGGTAGCACACAAAGTGTTCCTCCGGCAAACGGGAGTTGCATAATCTCATAGTCATAGGAACATGTATAAGTCATGAAGAAAGCAATAGCAACATACTAAACGATCGGGTGCTAAGCTAATGGAATGGGTCATGTCAATCACATCATTCTCCTAATGATGTGATCCCATTAATCAAATGACAACACATGTCCATGGTTAGGAAACATAACCATCTTCGATTAACGAGCTAGTCAAGTAGAGGCATACTAGTGACACTTTGTTTGTCTATGTATTCACACATGTATTATGTTTCCGGTTAATACAATTCTAGCATGAATAATAAACATTTATCATGAAATAAGGAAATAAATAATAACTTTATTATTGCATCTAGGGCATATTTCCTTCATCAATTTGTTGGCAACGTTCGAGCTTCCTAATAAATGAAGTTTGCAACCTTTTGACCATCGGATCATTTTGTGCAGTTTCACCAAAATCGAGATGAGCATCCCTGTGGCAAAGAAATTGAAGAAGCGTGATTAGAATAAGATTACTGAGACTAGTTGATGAGACATAAACTCATCATAAATACAGTACATAGAAGCCAGTAGAGGTATGTGCGGGGAAAAGAAGTAGACAAATATCCACAGGGAGTGATGTGGGCAGCTGGAGCAGTGGTGCAAGCCAGCTGTAAAGGGAGTTGTACCTGAGGGACGTAGCTCAACCTTGAGGAGGGCAGTGGGAGGCGGCAACTGCCCACGTCACGGCAGTGAGCAAGGGACGAAGGCAACCTCACTGGCTTTGTGAGAGAGAACGGCGGGGACCCCTGATCGGGACGTGCCGACAGTGGGTTTTCGCCGTCGGCGACGACCGCCGCATCTACACTAAGCATCCACCCCTTCCCCAAGCGGACGTGATCCGTTGGGATGTTAGAGATGTGGCCATGGTCATTTTGTGCGAGAGAGTGTGAAGAGAGCAACCCCAGCAAGCAACCGTGTAGGCTGGCTCGTCCTGACTCTGTATATAGCGGAGCGGTTTCCTTTTCTCTCCATATGAACCTATCATATTGCATATGTGCCACTGAAGAAAAAAACTTTATTTATAAATGACGCGGCACCTACTACTCGTTCTCCTATAACCTTGCGCTTGGCATCTCCAAAATATTAACCTTGCGATTGGCTCTTCGCCTCTTTGGGAAGTCGAGCAATAATGGTAGTGCAGTATATATTGTTCTGGCTATATGAGACCGAATGAATTGCTGCACGTCCACCACGTGGGCGAGGGGCGAGGGGCGAGGGGCGAGGGAGAGTGCTACATACGGAGCAAAATGAGTGAATCAACACTCTAAAATACGTCTATATACATCAGTGTTTGGAGTATGTACTAGTAGTTCATATTGAAATCTACTAAAGGACATATATATTCCAAACAATATGATATAATCTCTATAACCAAGGTAGTAGGGACGAGGAGTAAACGGAGGGAGTAGTAAATTTTTCTCCTCATCCTACGAGCCGCCGTGCGCATGGGTGAGGGAGCGGGCGTAAGGCGGAGCAAGCTTCACCTCATCCTGCGAGCCACCGCGCCCGTGGGCGGGGGAGACGGCGTACTAAGCAAGCTTCTCCTCATTCTGCGAGTTGATGGGACACATCAAAAGTACTCCAGTGTATAGAGCCTTGCCTCTAAGGTAGGCCCCACATGGTTTGCCTCTTTTTCTGACATAACACGTCAAGTCGCAATTTGTTTGTTCACCCGTGGTAGACGATCCTCCCTCCACCAAGTGGACAACCAGTACATGTGCCAAATTACCGCGTGGGCTGCCTTTTTCGTACAGAAATGAGCTCCACCGTGTACCCGCGCGGGTGTGGTTGGGAAAGAGACGGGAGTACGTGCGCCGTGCATGCACCTCTTCTCTTCGTGCACGCCCCCACCTACGTGGGTGTGTGTGAGAGATACAAACCGCATTTGTGAGTGTTTTTTGTTTTGGGGTGGGGGGTTGATTTCGTGAATTATTTGTGGGAATATGTGTCGATGACATCTGAAACAAAATTTTGCATGCAATGTGTGTGAAATGGAGCCCTATCCATATCATACATAGAGGGTCGGGCAATCCACGAGAAGAGTGGGAGGGGTCATAGCTATCGATAGAGTCGAAGAGAGGATCAAGTGGGTGGGTGCGAGATCGATGAAGAGAGCCATTGAAATTGTGTGTGTGTGCAAGTCAAAGATATAGGGTGACTGGCCTACCAGAACGTTAGAGGGCACATGTCAAGTTTGTGTGTGGCAGGGAGACATGACTAGAGCGCTCGATGTATCGGTGTGTGTGGGGGG